>NW_020448642.1:121767-163884 GCF_003343035.1 Apteryx rowi
TTGAAAAAAAAAAAAAAACACACATAATTCATGAGGCCAGACACAGCACACAAGAAGCCACCAAACTGCATGCCATACTAGAGTGGGGACAGTATTTTCTGAGCAGACCTTGCCAGTACACATCTGGAGTGCTAAGAATCAGGCATCTCACTAGATCTGTGAAGTAAATCCCTAGATCCCCAACCTAGCTTGGCATCAGTTGCTAATAAAGGGCAGCTTGAGACATATACTGAGGCAGGCCTGCATCAGCCTGGGGAAAAATCAGGGTCAAGAAAGATGACAATTAGTGAGTTAAGATGTATCCAATGAACAGATCCATCCACTGAACAGAGGCTTTCTTGGAATGTTATTTGGAATTTCAGTTTCTGAAGCCCTTATTTCAGTCTAGCTGTGATTTGTTTTATATAATTCGTAGAGAATAAGTAGCATTAACATTCACTCTACATTACAGTGCAAAAGAACTATTTGTTATGAAAGGTAGAGGGCTTGTACTTGTCTTACCACAGACATAATTACCTGAGAAGCATATGATAATAATGCACCAGATATAATGAAAATAGCTGAACTCAAATTCCAAATGAATTTGCCTAAACTAGTACTGGAGTAAATTTAAAACTACTCCGCCTGGCACAGGTTGTGTTAAGCATTACTCATATTAACATCATCAATTAGCTGAATTAGTGCTATTTTAACATTCCTATAACTTTGAGCTTATATTGAAAAGTATTAGGTCAGTTTTCACTCCTGTCATTCAAGGGCTTGTCAGAAACAGCCAAATCCACCTGAATTTTTTCTGTCATTTTGTGACATTTATGAGCAACTGCACTGGCATACACTGAAACTATTCACTAGTGACAATAAGGGTGCTGAAAGTCAGCTCTTCTTCAGCAACAGCTAGCAGTGGGGGAAAAGTCCAAACAGGGAAAGTACAAAGAAAACAGAATATTCTCCCTTTCCCTCCGACGCGGGAAATGAAAGTTGAGAGACGTACAGCCAAAGACTTGTCTGTATAAATAAATCCCTGAAGACAGCACATCACTCAGAAGAACAGAAACTTTTGCATTTCCAAAAACTTTTACAGGGGTAGTCTTCCCAATAGCTAGATCTAGATAAAATAATACACCATTTCTCATAAGAGCCTGAAGCTATATTTTTAAGTCCACCATGACCCTGGTAATGCTGCTAGCACCCATGACAAGTTTAGAGACAAAAAATTTAGGCTGTTACTGGTGACAGTGACTTACAATATCTTTTGAAACAAAATTCAGCATTAGACAAAGAGAAAAAAAACAAAAAAATCGTCATTAGTAGTGTGTGGTCTACAAAGCATCAAATTAAGGCTTTACAGCCAGATAAAAAGAAGACGGCCCAGTACCACAGACCACTAATCTCGGACCAGATGTGACACAGATGTAAACCGGGTCACTTTGCGCACAAAAGCGGCATGCAAAACCCCGCGCTGGAGTGTCCTCCTCCGATGAGACACCAGGCAAAGGAGGAGGAAGAAGAAGAAATCTTTGCTGTTGTTGTCATCATCATCTAAACAAACAAAAAAAAAAGTCCCTCGGAGCCGGAGAAGGAGCTGGTTTGCGTTCCCCTGAGTCACTTCTGGGGCGGCGGGGCTCAGGCGGCCGGCGGGCCCCGGCCGGGGTGACCCAACGGCCCCGCCCGCCCCGCGCAGCCCCGGCGGGCGCGGGCCTGGGCCCGGGCCCGCAGGCCGCGCCACCCCGCCGCGGCCGGAGGCGGCCGGAGGCGGCCGGCGACGAGACCCGGCTACCCTCGTCCTACCGTCCGGCAGCTCCACGGTGCGGGCGCGGCGCAGGGACCTCGTAAGCCGGTTGAGCTGCTCCATGGCTCTCTCCATCCTCGGGCCGCCCAGCTCGGAGCCGCACACCCGCCACCGCCGCCTCCCCCCCTCAGCCCATCGCGGCGGTGGCGGCGCGAAGCCTCCGCCGCCGGCCCCGGCCCCGCCGCCTCTGCGCATGCTCAGACTCCTGGCAGGACCGCAGCGCGCATGCGCGCGGGCGAAGGGGGGGCGCGAGGGCGCTCGCTGTCCCCGTAGCGGCGTCGCGGGGCGGTTGTGTGGCAGAGTCGCCTTAGGGGCATCGGGGCGGGCTGTCCCGGTGACCGACTACGCTTTATTCCCGTTTCAAGCCTTCAGGGAGCAGTGTGGGGTCGCTGTGCCTCGGGGGGCCGTGCCCGCGCCTCCGACCGGCCGCGGCGGCGGCTGGGGAGGGAGGCGCGAGGCGGGGCCGCCCAGCGGCCGGCGCTGCCCCTTTCCCGGGGGGAGAGGGCCGCCGGAGTTGTCAGAGCTGCTTACGGGCGTGGCCGGGGAGCGTGCCTGGGGGAAAAAGACAAAGGGTGGAAATGGAATAAAAATTACAAAAACCTGTAGAATACTAATATTTCAACATCTGCTTTTTACACTTTTTGTAAAAGCTTCTTGCCCTTTGAATTCCTCTCTGTAATCATTCCAGTGTTACCTTGGGGCCCTGATTTCCCCAGAAGTGCAGGCAGTAATAGTGGTTTAGCAAATAGGTATATGCAGGATGGGCACCTCAGCTGTGGTCTCTGCCCTGAAAGTACAGGCGTTGAGCGGTGTTGATTAGGCAAGCTCCAGGCCTGAGAGAAACACGTTTTCACCAGCAGAATATTCAGAGCTTTGAACACGAAGCATTAAGGAACATCAAGCATGTAGCAAGGATGAAAACTATGGTTGACTTCACTAGCACCTTCAAAATAAACACAGGAGAAGGAAGATTCAGGAGCTGTAACCTAAAAAAAAGCAAGCGGCATTTAATAATAGCAACTATACAGAGAGAATAGCACATGAGAAGCCAAGAACATCCTCAAAATTATTTTTCAAGTCTTTTTTTTGTTTCAGCCATCAGTATCAACTGCAACAAAGCAGATAAAACACTTGATTCCAAACACAAATTGTTAAGCTCTGAGAATAGACTAAGGAAAGATCAGTTAGGTGCTTCCAAATTTGTGCTTTCAGATCAGCTAGGTATCATGAACTCCCTCCTAAGAGTGTCAAGAACTAGCTGAAACTTATTAAGAAACATAAAAGTCAACAAGGAAACAATTGCCAGCATGGGTTTATCAGTAACAAACTGCGTCAATTCAATTTCTTTCTCTGGCAGGATAATACATATTGTCAAATGAGAAGAAGTATTAAATGTCAGGTATTTTGGCCTTAATTATGGTTTAGGTTTTATTTAATATAATCTTATCAAGCCATGGACATGGGGGGGTTACATGAAAATAATGTAAAGTGGGAATATAAAAATGGTGGGATAACCGTAGTCCAGAAAATTGTTGTTAATGTTTTATTTCCAAATGAAAGAAAGTATTGTGTGGGAATCCACAGGAATCTATCCTGATCTGATTCTGTATGATGTTTTCATTAATGACTGAGATAATGGAATAACAAATGTTTGTTATATATTCCAATGATTTTGACATGGAAGGATTAAAATTCAAACAATAAATCAGAAAAAATACCTTAGAATTGGAAGAGGTTCAGAAAGGACAATAAAGGCAACCAAAGATATGGAATGGCTTCCATATAAGTGATAACTAAGGTAGAATGTGGAAAATGTGGAAAAGAAACAACGGAGAGATTATGGTAGAAGCAGATAAAATCATGAGTGGCACAGAGACAGTAAATAGGGATCTATTGTTCACTATCTCCCAGCAGTAGGACTAGGAGGCACTGAACAAAGCTGGTAGCAATTAGTGTCAAAAGCAAACAAAAAGAGGTAGTGCTACTGCAATTCTTGCCAAATGATGTGATGATTGCTAAAAACTGACGTAGTAACACTGGAGAAGTTCACGGAAGGAAAATCCATGGAAGACTAGAGTCATATCTGCCCCGGGAAGTTCCTAACTGCAAATTTTTTGGAGTTTCAGATTTAGGTTTGATATTAGGAAAACATTTCCTAATAGTAGTGGTAACAGAATAGGTTGTTTGAGGATTCATGCAATTTCCAACATTAGAGCTTTAAGAATGAATGAGAGGAGCAAATCAAAGAAATGATGTAGATCCATTGATCTTGCTTTAGGAGAAAGAGATGAGCAGATTACCACCTTGGAGTCCCTTCCAGCCATATTTCCTAAAATTCTGTGGAAAATATTAAATATTTATTACTTTTGTCACAATAACACTGATGTATTTCAAACAAGAATCACAAAAATAAGCAATTTACATAAAATTTAAAAATGAGCAGGATTTTTTAAATGAAAATAAAGAATTGTTGAGGGAAGATAAAATTATGTAATGAGTTTTAACATTGTAGTGAAAGATGATGGAATGCTGTGAAAATGTCATAAAACTTTTCCATTTTTCAAAAATAAGTGTTCTAAATATTCACAGCATTGTAGAAAAAGTACTTATTTATGAGTTAATGTGACGTGCAAATTTTCTATGTCAGAAATGCTAATAAGCTTAACAAATGAAGCCTTTCATTAATGTATGAATGAGATAGCAGCTAACAAGGCATGTACTTACCCCACTCACTAAAATTAGTCATTTGAATGGAAATTTAATAACTTATTAGTCAGATGTCTGTTTCTACTGATTAGCATCCACAGACTATTGTAACAGACTAGAAATAATCATAGGTACTAAAATGGCTACTTCTGTTTGCCAAATTTAAAATACCTAACTACATACAGTTTACTTTTTTGATCTGTCAAAAAAGGAGGGAAAGACAGATTAGTGTCCTGTGTCAATAAGATCCTGTCTCAAACTATTACCTACTAGACATGTGGTGGCTAGACTCCAGTCTACTCTAAGAAATTATCAGATAGCTTTCAGTCCTTGTATCAAATTTATTTTTCACAATGTTTTTAAAAGGTAATTGAGATATTGATTGCGCAGACAAGACTATGAATTCAACACACCAGTGATGATGAATGAGAGGACTTTGTACTTCCTAGGGATCTGTCTTGGTTTACAGATAGCAGATAAAAACAGAGTAGTTGTTTAAATTCTGAAGACAGCCTTCAACAAAGAGAAAAAAAGAACAGAAATAAAATGGAAGTTTAGTCTTAGGAAAAGGGGTTGCTAACCTGCCAACATATCTTAAAAAAACTAACATACAATAACACTGCCTGATCTTCAGAAAGCTTCTAGCTACCCAGATGACAGCCTGAACTCCCATGGTAAATGATAGCAGCTGAGGTATTCCACCTAAAAGTCAGTAGATTAAAATACCTGGGGAATGCTAAGGGGGAATACACAGTGGAAGACTTTCAGTACCGGAATTCATTGTCCCATTGGCCCGATGTCTGAATCTCAACTTTCAAGAATCTTGCAAAGCTGTCTGTTTTCTCAAACCTTTGTTTTATTAGCAATTGAAGAGTATTTTTTAATCTCTACTGTAAATGACAGTATTTAAAGCTCTTGTTTTTTAACTCTATAACACGTAAAATTGCTATTTCCATGTAATATGAATACCGATACATTTTAATTGTTCATAGTTTGAGAAGATTTCTCTGGCTATTAGTTCTACAAATATTTATGTTTACTTTTTTTTGACTTTTGGAGTGAAAATGTCCTTTTTTAAAATAATTACAGGGTATCTCTACTTCAGCGGCAGTTGCTTATTAGCTGTGTTTCAGCTTATCTGAGGAGAAATTCTTTTGTGCTTTCAGTGGGATTATTTATACCAAGTGCCAGTTCCATCCTCAGTTAACACTGGCAGTTTTCACAGAACTCAGTCAGGGAGATGAACACTGATTTAGTGGTTTAGATACTAACCTAGACTTGAGGATACCTGAGGTTATTTCCCTTCACCTGCAAGACTTATATAATAAAAAGTGAGTTAATGAAAAAAAATTTACCTCAGATGGAAATGGCTCTGGATCTAAGACTTTAAGAACTCAGAAAAGAAAAAAATATATATATTATAGTTCTATATTAAAATAATGTGTGAATTATATACAATATTAACAGTCACTACATAAGGAAAATACAAGTATCAATAGTGTATCAACCTCTAAAATGTGATGAGATAATCAACAAAGGGCTGTCTGCTCTAAGCACATTAACTATTACTTCACAATTTCTGAGCTAAATATGAAAATTAAACTTACATTGTATTCTCCAGGTACCTCAGTCACAGGCATTCATAATGCAGGATTCAAAGACTGTAAGAGTATCAATTTTAGTTCTTAAGTGTGATGAGCATCTCCTGAATATTTGAAGCAGAAAAGAGAACCAAAGTTAACTGCTGCAGATACTGTTTTTAATGTTTACTCAAATTCAATTAATGAACAAAGCTCAGACTGTTAAAGGGATTCTCTAATGCAGTGAAAGCTACAAGTTTTGTCTGGATTTATCACTGGGTGATTTGGTTATCTCATCCTGGAAATACTTCATAGAGGATATCAAAACCACAGCAGTTCTCATTTATTATTGTAAAGCACGGTACAGTCTCACTTCTTTGAGAAGTGCTCACAGCAGGACCTAGGCACTAGTTAAAATGCTGTTGTGCTGACTTGTGCTAGAACATGTAATCTATACATCAGGGCTCACACTGACATCAAATGATGGCAGTTCCCCAGCTTTGTTAGTTGTCCTAGAATGCCCTGGGTAATACATAGGTAGCATTTCAAGTTGAGCTCCCATACCTTAATGCTTGGGCCACGTCTCCTAGAAATATTTCATATATACAGAGACCCAAGAAATTTTCATTAGCTTATTTTTTCACCAACTCTACTTAGTTTTTTAGTATATTGTCTATTTTCCACTGCAAACTTTCTGATCTGTTATCAGGATTCATACACACCACACATACAAACACACACACACACACACACACTAGATGTTGCTTTAATTTGACAGAATCACCTCACCATGCTTTACTGTAAGGGCAGGTTTGTGGATAGCCAGATTTCTGAGCATCTGGTCCAGGTGTTTATAACACATCCTGGGCAATGACACAGAAATCAAAACCAAGGACTGAAAAGTGTGTGACGTAGCATCCTGAGACTGGAGCAGATTCTCAGCAGCCAGGCTATCAGCACTGTTTTCTAGAGAGTTTGAGAAATATCTCAACATATAAACAGCCAGGAAGCCAATACAAAGTACAGGAAGGAAGAATGGAAAACTTGACTGCTCTAGGGATAGTGGGAAAGGAATTAAGAGTAGAAAAAAGATTACACATTTTGAGTATTTTGGGCATGTATCTGGCCACCCTATCATAGAAAAGAGGTAATAAAACTTGAAAAGTTACAAAGGGGAGCAAGAAGAATAGTCAACAGCGTGAAATGACTTGTCTATGAGATAAGGTAAACAAGACTAGGACTCTTTTGTATGAAAAGACAAGACTCAAGTGGGCATGATGAAGATTTATGAAATTTCAAACAATGTGGAGAAGGTGACTAGAAAATAAAGTTACCAGAAAACGAGCTTAAAACAAACATGTTGCAGAGGCCAGTGTGCAAAGTGGATTGCAACGCAGATTAAACAGTTCCTGGTCATCAGCAAATTTTAAGCATAATGGGTTTGCGGGCAGCCTGACTTAGTTCCTAAACTTCAGACTACCACAACTGGGGGTGGAAACCAGGTAAAGAATCACACTTTACATGCTTTGTTCCATAAACTCAGTAAGAGTATGCGAGAGTATGTAAGAATATGTCAGAGTACACGTGCATCTGGTCAGACACAAGAAGCTGGCCTGACCTTTGGTCTGATGTGGTGTGACAGTTCTTATATGTATCAGTGTATGCTCAGGTCTGGGATTTTTAAACCCATGTGGATGCTTTTCCTGTCCTCCACAGAAGAGCGAATCTACCTATCCCCAGCGGTGTTGCCCAAACAGCACTTTGTTTTTCTGTTACAGGGTTCTGCTACCTGGATTTTGCCACACTTCCCTCTCTCTTCCCTTGCAGACCTGTACAGTATTGTTGCCAGGATAGCACTCACCTGCAGAAATCATACAAAACAGTTCTTCTGAGTGTGGAGGCTGGGGTATAAGATGAAAAGAGTTTTTTAAAGCACAAAAATGTCTTTTAAAATACTAGTTGAAAAATGTGTGTATGGGGGGGGGGGGCAGGTTGCTGCTAATACTTTATGGAGTAGAGGACCCCTTTCAACAAGAATGTTACCCCAGCTTGACTTTGTCACATTTTTCTTCTGGCCAACAAGAGAGACCGAAAATGAAACAGGCAATAGGATACTAACGAGGTGTCATCATGTTATTCCTCAAACTGAAATCCGTCCAGTGTCACTGTCTTCCTCTACTGGTCCAAAACATTCTGTAGTTAGTCCTTTTTCCTTCTTATTTGGTTGGTATTAAGAAAGAAAAAGAACCAACTACAGAATGTCTCCATACCTAAGTGTTCCTTAGAAAAATTAATATGTAATTTCTATGTAAGTAAAATAAACAGTATATTCAATCCTACCCTCCTCAGTCTACTTCTGTAGGCAAGTCAGCAACACTTCGCATTTAGCTTTGCCAAAGGCTGCAGGTGCTGCTAATAGAAACAAACAGTATTTGCATGCTGTTAAGCAGTGAGGATCTGTGAGCACATCCAGAACTTTTCCCTTTTCTTCCAAGTTTTGAAGAACTAAGGTCATTTGGGGCTAAGATTAGAGCTGCTGTTGTTTGTTCATTATTCCAATTTCTAAATGACCTTACTAGCCAGAGGATGAATTAGATGACCTCTCGAGGTCCCTTTCACTTCTTCTGTGCATGATTTTGAATACACCTAATAGTGGAACCCAACTTGTATGAACAACAACCATTGTTTTGTTTGTTCATCATAATTGCAGAAGAGAAGAGCAAGGAAAGTTAAAAATATATATCCTTTAAATTAATGTCTTTTGAGTCCCTCAATGGTCAATGACGTTTCAAGAGTATACCACTGCCACAAGTAATATTCTTAGTGGCATCTTTTAAGAGCATCAGAAAAAAGGACTGAAAGAAAACCAAAGCATTATGACTATGCAAATAATATGGATTATTAGATATTATTATTGTTAATAATATTATTGCTATTAGGGGTTATGTTGGAAGTTCTTATATATTTAGCTGCAAGTTCAGTGCCAAGTACAAAATATATTCAGAAATGCATGCTTTTCTCAAAAGTTAAAGCTAACAGTGCATTCAAAGAGGTAGGATTGTTTCAGCAGTGATATAAAGGTAACTTTGTTTTAAATGGAGAATGTTTTACAGTCAAATCCTGGACGCACTGTGATTTGCAGTCAGTAGGGCAGAAGCGTTACTAGAGAGCAGGCAGACAGTGAAGAGATAACGATACAACCTGTTGCCTCTTACTTCAGATCTACCTAGGAGCAGATGTTAGAGCCTTGGGGAGAGGAGATGAGGGAGTTGTTTGGGTTTTTCATTTTGTTTTTAAGATCTTACTCAGTTCATGGGATATTAATCTCCCATAGCATTCATGCTTATTACCTTCCATGTTGTTACAGACTGCTCAGGAAAGAAGAGCAGGGCGGATACTCATTCCCTGATTCCTTTTCTTTCTCTAGCGCCAGGCTACACAGTCTTCCAACCATAAATACAGGGTCTTCCTCCACCTAGCTCATGAGACCTGCTATCCAGACAGACAGTAAGGGCAGGAAAAACAACACTCATTTCCCTGACTCGCCAGGGAAGGTCTTCAACCAAGCTCCATGGACTTTAATTTTGTTCCTGCATTTTATGTGCCTATTTCATGTTTTTTTGCACAAGCTCATTCTACTTGTCAAGACATTCCCAAACTGATGGGACATGTTGATGAGCACTTGCAGCTTTTAAGCCTTACTCTTTCCACCCTAGCAGGAAGAAGTCTACAATGTAAAAGCATTTCCTAAAGACTAACATCTATGATTGCTGGCTTTATAAAAGCTCAAGGAAGGAAAATCCAGTGGACATCCCAAAGCAAACCTGATACTGGTAACAGAAGATCTCAGTGTTCAGGGTAAGTGGTCACAAATTGCGGTATCACTTTCAGAGGCTGACTTAAACTCTAGATAGACCCTGCTGATTTGAGGGATGCATAAATGGCCTAAGTGTCTTTCTTGTTAGTAGACTGCTTTAGCAGACTTCCACCATCACCCAAAAAACTTCACTTCAGCCCTATGAAGGCTAGTATGTCCTGGGAAATTCCTACTTGAACAGTGTGCTTTTCCAGTGGTACTGCTACTGTCCATGCTTTCATTGGCTGCCATGGAGAATTAGGCACCTCCAGATGGTAATTAATTACATCTGGTTTAGGAATTTATGATACACAGGGATGAAACACCTTCTGGGGGTGGCTGTTTCTTTCTAGAGTAAGCTTGGGTCTCTAGTTTTAATGGAAAACTTACTTTCAGGTGACTAAAATTACCTGAAAGTAGTAAAATTAGCTAAAATTAGTTACACCATGACAGGTGTCATCAATAATACTTCAGAATTTTTTTTTGTTTCCTTGATGTTAAGGAAAAAACAAACATCCCAAGGAAAGACTAAGATTCTCAATTTACCAAAAGCTCTTAAGTCATTTACTCACTGAGTGCAGTCAGCAGTTCTCTTCAATACTGGGATAAGCAGACGCTACTATATCTGTCCAATGCACCTGCATATCTAAAGATGTCATGTTCAGGTCTAAAAGCAGTTGGTGACATTTGTCTCTCATAGTAAATAAAATCAAATCAACTGCTAGTCCTGTGAGAGAAACGGTGTCCCTGGATTTTACAGGAAGTTCATTGCCTATGGTCTTGAGCGTTCCCTGGGGAGAACGGAAATAGACTGTACTTATTCTCAGAAAGATAGTAGTCTGAAGACAATTAAAACAGTGGAGCTCATTGCATTTATTTTGCCAGACTTGATTTCAGAGATAAAAATTACTGTGTTTTCAGGATTTGGAGGCAGATTGTTGTGAGAAAGGGAAGGCAAGACTGAATAAAAATAAAACCCTTCAGCTCTTTCACTCAGCTTTTCCTCTGTACATTCTTCACACAGGCGTTCAAAATTACAAACTCTTTAAGCTTGTTAGCCTACAGCACTGAAGAAAGAAAAAGGTAAGCTGATATTGGTATTTCTGTTTTTAAATCCCCAAGATAAATTTGTGGCATAAAGACTTCAGTGAACTTTGGATCTCGTTTTTGGTACATTTTGTGTATTATTAGTTTATTAAGTCTTCACATAACAGTCTTTTTTGGACAGAGTTCAGTCCAAATGTCCAGTCATAAATTGGACCTTTGGGGTATAAATGTAATGTAAATATAGGAACAAACTTAATGTGTGGGAAAGCACATTTCAGCTATATTCTGTTGTCTCCTTTTAGCAAAAAAAAGAGATTCTGCTAAAGTTCAGGTTTACTTCAGCAGGCCCTATTTAATTACTGACAAACTGTAAGATAGGACTATTTGAAAGGAAAAAGAAGTAACAAATCTCCTCAGATAGCAAAAATATTATTAAATATTTTAGAGTAGGTGAGAGAGAAGGATTTATTTTTTTGTCTGCCACTCATACTGAAGGAGCAGATAGTGTAGTTGCTCAAGTTTCATCAAGGAATAAGCTAAAAATCTTACAGGATACTCCAGATAGGTAGGCATGAAACCATGCGTTTCCCCTCCGCAGTTCCATTAGCCTTGATTCACTTCCCTAGCACTGGACTCACGAGGGCAGTTTGAGTTCCTCCTGGAAGCAGCTCTGTCAGCAGAGATTTTCTTCTCCCCTGCATTGCAGTGTTCGGCATCAGCACATCTTCAGCGTGTGGCTTGGAGCCGTTTTTCCCAAAGGCCACATGCTCCCTGTGGGCTGCGCAGCTTCTGCTGCACTTGCCAACAGAGTGAGGCTGAAAATGGTCAATGTCCTCTGCACGGCAACTTTCTTGGGCTAACGACTAGGCTACATAACAGAAGGCTTTCACAGAATTATAGTAGAGATCAACTTAATTCACAAACACCTCTTTCAGCTACCTTCTTCATTCCTGTGTTACTGTCAAAGAATATAAGGCATTCAGGGAAAAGTCCATAGCTGCTTTCCCTGTGCTCCTGAGAGGACTGCTCATATTACTGGATAGATTCTGTTAGGGACTGAGGAAATGGGATCAAACCTCTCCAAAAAGAAAACCACACATAATCCCAATGAAAAAAAGGAGGAAGGGTCCATATGTACCTCTGTGAATTACACTACTCCAGCAGGTGTATGTCTGCACTATGCACCAATTCATGCTACCTTATTTTAGTACATCTGACCATGTAAAATGCTACCTCAATTAGACTTATACTAACCTTTCCAGGATGTTGTAGCTGTTTATTATAAGATAGATAGACTTTATATATATAAAAAATCCTTATTATTCCAAATGCTTTTCATACTCCAAAATCTATGTTTAGCCTTGTTGTCAATAATATTGATGATAAGAAAATGTAGCATTAAGCTGTTACACTTTTATCCGTTATCCTGACTGGGAATCAATTGTTTCATTTGCATATCTATCTTAAAAACAATCAGTGCAACCTTACTTTGTTGTCAATAGGATGTATAAGAAAATAATAATAATATGGATTATGTCCACATTCATTTCAGCTGCCAAATTAAATGCGAACTGATCTGCTTCCAGATATGAGTTCTGAGCCTCATTATTTGCGTTACAGGTGGCACAGCAATACTAATAATGGCTGGAATAAATAATAATAATATGACAGAATATATCTCACATAATAAGATATATTATTTCTATATCTTGTCTTACTTCCAGGGAAAATTATCCTATGTAAAAAATGTTATTTTTATATTTCACTTAATGGCATTTCTTAAACTGATTTTAATATCCTCTTTTAATAGACAAATTTAGTTCCCCAGGTAATACTGAAGGCTGTATTCTATAAAAGTACAAATCATTTATACTTTGACTGGGTTTCTTTTTTCTTTACTATATAGAGATTTCATCCAGGAAGGAAATTCACTCAGAGAAGGCCCTGAAAGCACTACAGTTGCCTTGATTCTACTAAGCAGCAGTGAGTAGCTGTGGATCAGGACATCAGAGAAACTACCACTCACTTTTTCTGTTTTTACTTTATCTGCGTTGTTGAACTGTTGAATTCCTTCCTTCTATTTTTTTTCCTCCTATGCTGTACAAAGTATGCTAACTCCTAGTTTCTCTTTCTGAGACTTGAGACAGTGCTACAAAAGAAACATAGATTTGTTTTAATTTGTTCTAATTTTAATTAGAACTATTTGCCTAATATCATTTGGTTTAAAATGTTATTATCTATTTTTATTTTTATGACCCACATGATTTACACTGACTATCAACAACATTTCTAAACTAAAGGATCATCAATCACAATTTGTGCAGTATCCATTTCTATTCTCTGTGGAGCAGGAGTTTCTACTTGAGTCCTGCCTACATTTCCTTAAAGCTGATTTGCTTTAAATTTCTCAGTAGTAAAGGGTCCAGGCTCAGAGATATATTTTTTAACTCTCTCCCTTTGTCTAACATATCCATGCTCCCTGTGTAAAGCAACTCAGTTGTCAGTTCTGTTATATTTCTTCCTATTAATTTTTCAAAAGGAAAGTTTTACCTTACCTTGAAAAAAAAATCGACAATGCTCAAGGAATTAGGGAAGATACTTTGAACTATTTTTATAATGCCAATAGCTCTTAGCTTTAGAAGATCTTCACTGGAATTTGAAAAGCTTACAACTGTATCTCATATTAAAAAACAGCATTGCTCCTCTTTTAGTAAAACCCATCTTCTGCACAAAGCATATGGTTTTGAGCAAAAATACCAATGGGTGAGTAAAACATGGATGCAAGCCTTTGTTCTGCCAGTCCTCACTACACCTTATTATACTCCTCTCTGTATCAGCCTATGTGGAATTAGCCAAAGGCCTACTATTCAAACATATGCTTGGCAATAAGAAGTCAATAATGATTCTGTCCTTTTCTGTCTGACTTTGGTGATATGATTCATATAACAGTCCTGCTGGCTGTCATATCAGTTATCAGTTTTTCCTATCACTTCTATGGCTAGTTGTGTTTGCGTCTTTATTCTCAGCAGCTGCAACTCTCTAGATATGTGAGGGTTTTTTCCTCCAGATATTTATGGCAATTTCTCTGTTTTTTCAGTTTCTAGAACATGCAGATTTGCAGCTCTGCAATGATAATCATTCCACAAATGCATTTACATTCATGACTTAAGGTCCTGTAATTAATTATCCCTATACCCAGCAGAGGTCACAGTAAGGAAACCTGCAAGTTGAACAATGCTGAAATATTATTTTCCATCCTGAACAACAACCTAAATATTTTAAATGAACAGTGAAACTAATTATTTTGTTGAATTTGTTGCAAATTTAGTGTTTAAGATATACTGAGATTTTCATTATCTATCCCCATTTCAAGTCTTCATTAACTCTGTAAAAATTGTATTCAGGCTGACACCTTTAGTCTTATTCTAGAATTGATTTTATTTTGAAGGACAAGCAAAACCTATTAACTCATTCCTGAGCAACTAATTTCCTTCTTGGAAATGTTTTAAAACTGGCCTAATTTTAGTTGTTGGGAGAGAAAGGAGCATTCTGTCATTCAGAAAAGTTTAAATGAAGGCAATCTCCTTTCTTTTCTAAACTAAATAAATAGATGAATTAATTATATACACACACATCAGAAAATATTGGATCGATCTATCCTTACTTAGCACAATTCTAACTGAAGATAGCTGATGTATTAACTGTTTCTCTGCTACTGGCTGCTGACGCTATACAAACGGACTTCTGTGGTATCCCAAGCCCTCTGTAAGGTATTGCTGCAGAAGTTAATGATGCCTGTGGATAAGCTAATGAAGTACTAATGAAAGGTTAAGAAGAGTTTTAGATACACATCCAAATTATTTTCCAGCTTTATAGCAACATACTGCAATTTGCAAATTCCTGTAAAAGAAAGAAACATCTACTTTTAAATTCAGCAGCATATGAAGTTGTAAGCTTGTAATATTATTAAGCCATCCCTGACACTCAAAAAGGTGCAGCAATTGCTATACTGTTTGGACTAGAAACAATAGTATTTCATACTTTGAAATGGATTCTATTTTGCAGTGGTTTGTCTTTTGCTCTGCACCATAATAAAGAACACGATGTAACCATAGGGAGCACTTCTGTGCCCCCAGTAGCTGCCTTGCCTAAATAAATACAAAAGGCAGGCCTAGTTACATACATTCTGCTGCTCCAGCTGGACTCTGGTAGGTTTTAATTCACAGAAGGCAGGGAGCACCATTAGAGAGATTTACAAACTTAAGTATACTCCCTGGTTACCATTGTCAATGCCTTTAATTTCGTTTAGTGTACTAGGGTAGGATTTCTAAGAGTTTTAAAAATATTTAAGCCGATAAATGTAGAGATGTTAAAGAGAACTGTGATTGCAATGGTCAGAATTGGTACTTTGGCTATTGATACAATGTTTTGGTACGTTGACTAGTTTTGGTATGTTGACTATTCAAAAACCTAAAGCTCTGAAGAAAAATAGAAGTCAATTTCGATACTAGCATTACTTCTTTTCTTAGCTACCTCTTGGGGATACTGAATAATTTTCAGAATTGTGTACTTAATATACAACCAGTGACATAAAGAAGACATACAGTAGCTATTTAAGTCAGGGGAGGATTWCAGTCTTTTGTAAGAATATAACCAGAAGACTGCATACAGAAAGCAACCATAAGATGTCAGCCTAATGAATTACAGTAGATTATTCTGATTGGCTCCTTTCTGATAAGTAACTAGGTACTGAAAAGCTGTATTTACCATGTTGAAAATTTTGTGGAGAAAGTAATCTAAGAATATTATTCCTAGTCATAAAGGTGAGCAGAAAAACAATGATCAGCTCCAAATACAATCCCTATAAACATTTGTTTCCACTAGAAAAACTCCAAAGATTTAACTCTTCTGCTTGAGACTCACTGGGAGGACATATAAGGGATATATCATTCCACGTTTACCCTGTTTTCACACTCTTTCCCTAAGCATCTGTTGTCAGAGCTGGGATACTAGACTAGATGGGCTTGGGGCTTCTTCCTGTACAGCTATTTTTATTTTCTTCATGTTCTTGACTATGTTCTCTTCCTACAATTCTGAATGCTTTTGAGTTAATGAGAAAGTCCCAATTTCCAATTTCCTATCCAGGTTTGGAGACACTCAAGTGACAGATATATTGATTGTTGTTCCTGCAGTGGTTTGCAATCCATTCCCCCTTAGTTAGCCATTCTGAAGCTAACTGAGAAGTAGTGCTCTCAGCTGCTTTTTATGATGCATGCTCGATTTGCCTCTAGCTACTCACACTAACAATTTTCTTGCCTTTGCTACCAGTTGTTCACTCTAGCCAGGTTTACCATTAGCTACTTCCATCAGTCACAACCTCCTGTTGTTGTTTCTGCCAGTTGTTCACGCTGTGCTGATTTGCTCTCCTCTGCCAGCAAAACTGGTGACTGCTTCTGCATCACTGCTCAACCTTTTCTTACAATGGTCCATGCAGTCTTTCAGATGTGCTTAAAAGAGTTCAAGCGATACCCAGGATGTGCACAGAATCCTTGCCACAACAGGCAAATTTCCCAGCATGATCTTACCCATGTTTAAAAAAAAAAAAAAAAACAGACAAAACAGCAAAAGATGCTTTGACATGGATTTGCTTTCAGTTCCTTCATTCTGAGATGACAAGCTGCAGCATTTGCTCCCTCAGCAATCACAGATAGGCTGCCTATGACACAATTAAAACTGTTATACATCAACTTTACTGAAATACCTGAGGCACCACCATACTTATCACTAAATAAAGCCCTGAGCTTTTAGTTCCTTCACTGGCTCTCTAGTAGTTGCAAGCAGGCAGTCCCTCTAGGCTTTACAGGGATCTCAGACAGGCTGGAGCCCTCCTGTGCACCTCACACATCAGCTTTATAAACCACTTAGCTAGACCCTGAATTTAGCTATTAAGTGAAAGCACTTTTACTAAAGTTACTTTAGCCTTAAAATTTAATTCACCTGCTGTGTCTTCAGGTTTCATAATGCATTGTTTGACAGCTGTCTGTCTCCCTTAGGACATCTGTTTTTGCATTCTGGAAAGAGCAAGCATGTTAATATGTAGATAAAAAGTACTGTGGGCCTTGGTTCTGGACCTTCTAGTGGTACAAAGTCAATATAGAGCAGAGACACAGTTCTGCAAACGCCTGATACTACCCATTAAACAGGGACAGTCAAGATGTACTCATACAGAACAAGATGGGAAATGCACTGATGTGGAGTCTCAAAAAGTGTGAATCTGCATCTCTAGCTGAAATTCATGGAAAAAGCCTCCTGCAGTCTGGGATAAGTGTTACTGCAAACATAGGTTGTTTGTGTGTCTGACTGAAAAATGACTCATATACTACTGAGATTCTGTGTTTTGTAAAATGAACATGTTATGGTAGGAAGTTCAAAATTTAGGAGGACAAATTTTGGGGCGTATTCAGGCTTCTTCCTTCACTTGCTAGCACAGTATTCTTTACTTATAGTAATCCCTTGCAAATAATAAAAGTAAAATGGTAAAGAATGAAAAGCCGTTGTTTCTCATTTCTCAGCTTCTGTCTTGTAATTTGTCTGGAAACTGCCTGCTCTTTGGTACAAGATCAGTTTCTTTTTGTGTACTTTTTCTCTGAAAAGTAACTAGACATATTGACCACTACAGTAGTCACAAGGGGTATAGAATCACAGACTCGGGAGTTAACATACATTGATTTAGTACTCATCAATTATTTTATAATGAGTACCTCTGGAGAAATACAGGATGTCAGCAAGATAATGCAATAGCAGAACTTACCTAAAAAAAATCTGACACAGATAATTTCTACAGAAAATGCAATGCTTTCAACATATAAAAGTCAATTTTTCAGACCAGTCAGTAAATTATATTAATATTTTTCAACATTTCTAAATATGTTCTATTAGCATTTGCCATTTAAAGAGCTTGTTTGCATTGCAAAATTGATTAGAGTAGTACCCCGTTCTTATGCCAGAAACTTCTAGCGCAGTTGGTTTCATGGGTAACTTTACATCAGTCAATACAATCCTAGCTCAAGTTTCACTGAAGACAGCTAATAGAGTTACTGTATTCCATTAAAGAGAGTTTTCTTTCCTTGCCTGATGCTTAACCAGCTTCTTAAATGTTATTCACTTGTTCACTTGTTCTCAGCATGCAATTTTCTAGTGTTTTAACATTTTAAGACAAAGTTGTAGATCCATGTCTCTTTCAACATTAGTTTTAAGTATCAGCAATGATGATGAAAGATGATATAGAACCTTTCCCCCATTGTCGAGATGCTAATTCACAGTCCATTTCCTGCCCTGCATTCCTAAGCTTACCCATCACATTGCTTACCTTCCTATTCTGCCACTTTATTTTCATCTTAAAAACATGCCCTACCACCACCACTATCCTCATCCATCTCTACATCATCTTCCAGTATCACTTCAAGTCTTCAGAATACACACCCAAACATAAAGATGGAAAAGTAACCAATCCAAGTCCAATATGACATGTACAATTACCAGTTTGCCACTGCAGACATGTTTTCTTTCTTGCACTACGGTATTTTCCAGAGGACAAGATGTGGCTCAGCCAAGGGAACTGAGAGGATGTGTACTTTAAGATATGGATGCTTTTAACAGCTCATGGCTAGGCCATAGAAGGATAGGATTCCTGGCATTTTCCTGGCTTCAGCTTCCAAAAATTTGGAAAATGCCTTTTCTTTTTCTTCCAGGCTTTTTTCTTTTGTTCTCCTGTACCACGTTAAATCCATATTTGAATTTTGAGATTTTCAGACCTCTCAACATCTTCCTCACCCTCTTTTTTGTCCCTGAATTTAGACACGTGACAAAGTGTCTGTAGCTCACTCCCTCCTTGAAATACTGGATCATGCGACAGGGGACACTGAGATGCAGAACTGTGGCTGGAGAGCCCGTTTTCCAGCATGTACTCCTGGTTGTTCCCCAGCCTTGTGGCCTCCATGGTCCTCCCCACCAAATGCAGCTGTCGGGGGGCCTTTCAGTTGCACCTGGCATATGGGATGCTGGAGCCAGAAAAAAGATGCAGGTGAGCTTGGGGATATGTCCTGGAGGTATATGATTGTTTGGTACTATGGCCTGGGAACATGGGTTGAATGAGTCTCATTTTTAAAGGATGATGTGACAGATCTAGATTTGGGAAGAAAGATCATTCCCTATTACTCTCTAAAACACTTAACAAACCTTAAGCACTAGAACATAAGTGATAAAAAATAGCAACTTTATTATTATTTCTTATTATAATATTTATTCTTTATTATAATATCTGTTATTATTTAGAGAGGTTTGTTGCTGGGAATATGCCCTAGAATTTAACTTTGTAAATGAAGGCAACATTGTAAATGAAGAGTTAATCATACAAAATATACATATGGTTGGGACAAATAGCCATCTATAATACCCAGTCTTGTCACCCTTACCTATATTGTCATCTCATTAACTTCTTTGGAGGAGGGGGTATGGATGTGTAAAGAGATTAACCCATGGAAAATGAAGCTATGATAAAAGCAGCTATGTTAAAGTGCCAGAAGAGGGTAGTCATAGCCAAACAGTGGCACATAGCCACAGACAGATTTGGCAAAGTTTTCTCATACATTTGTTATTTGTAACTTGAGTTAAAGAACCAGGGAAAAGTGACACTCTCCAGCAAGCTGCTGCCTGCAATATGCATAGGACACCACAGAGGGCACCTAGCAGCACAGAATGATAGCATGATAAAGTCTATAATGTTAGTAGCTTAATGGGACAAGAAGATGGGAATGCACAGGAAACAGCAGCAGAAAGCTAGAGGGAGATAAATGCTATGAAGGAGTTTAACTTATCACCTACCCTTATCTTCCAGGAACTTGAATGACTTTCCCACAAACAAAGCATTACAAGCAGAGCCTCATGTTCAGGACCTGAGTCCTGGTTGTGTCGTAGGGCTGTAGGGCGCTGTGCAGGCCATCAGGACACCGTTCTGCAGTGCTGACCCAAAATTTCCAGACAGCCAGAGCTTAAGCCTTGAGTTTTGAAACTTTTCATGTGCAGATGCAAGGAGGTTTAGAGTACTTTTCTGGAGGTCAAGAGCCATCTGAACTGTAACATAAAAATTGCTAAGATAGCCTAGCACCCACAGACTATGCTTGGCTTCTGCTTCACTCCTACAGTCCCCAAGGCGAGTTTCACAACTGACACAACTGAAATAATGTCATGCTACAAAAAGACATGCCAGATCTCACATTAACAATATATTGTATTATCTACACATAAAAATATAGAATATAACAAGCCACTGGGATGTTTTCAATTCTTGCAATGACCTAATTTCAGAGTGCTCATAAAAGCAGACAACAGCTATTTTAATCTGAAACTTTTATTTTCATACCATGCCTAAATGACTAATAAAGCCACAAAATTCTTATCTAAACACATTAATCTATAAAGATACATGCAGCCATACAAAGAGACAGATATCTTTTCATCTCTATCCTTTAAAAAAATCCTCTTAATAAATAATTTTTGACAGTTTTCTATTTATAGCAAGGACACCAGATAATAAGCAGAATAGTCTTCATTGTAAGGCATCAGAATCTAGCCATAAAGGGATTAATATATATCTGTTTACTCATAAATTATGCCCCTATACAGATATTTAAATAGAGTGTTAGGGAGTATTTATCTCCATATAAGGCCAGATTTATACATAAGGGTATGTACGTTAAGGATTCTTTGATGCATTACTAAGCAAAATCTGACTTCTGGATGTGCTAATTGTTGTGCAGGACTGGTGTACTCCAACAGTTTAATGGCTGTATCTAATCCTGATTATTCCTAATCTTAAATCAGAGGAGAAAATCCTCCCTTCCCCCCTGCAATCACATGATCTTGATTCCTGGATTACCTTATAAATACTTCATTGCTTATTAACCTGAATCATTCTCCTTCTTTAAATATATATACTGTATAAACAGGGCATATCTTTAATTTTCTCAATCCCAAGCATTGCTCTCTTATGCTAATGTCTTTTAGATCTTCTAGGTATGCTGTAGAAGAAAACATTTGGAATCATCTAATATCTGAACATTTCTATCCTGCTCCAAATACAGAGCAAATATAAATGGAAGGAACATCATAGATTTCAGAGGAACTGCACCCACTCAGCGTATTGGTTTGCCAAGTTACCTGCTTCTGAGGTTCTGTCTATACTAGTAAATCAAGCAGTGCCTGGGACTGTTCCTGGGCACTGGCACTGAAATGTCTGTATTGCTAAATTGTTGGAGCAGTCGCTGGAACAGTTTTGGCACAGGCATATCTCTCCTAAGTAATCCCCAGGCATGGCTCAGGACTTAGCCAAGGCTAAGGCATTTCCACCCTCATTTAGAAACAAAGGCTGACACAGGCTGGTCTGTGTCATTTTGTCAGTACCAGCGAAATACTAGTTTGTTAATTAATTGACTAGCTTAGAGACAGCAGGAACTATTCAGGTGCCTGAAATAGGTGTCTCATGCAATTGTACATACCTTAGGCATCTGAGTAGGGCTGGCAAATATGGCACAGGACCTACAGGACACTTGTGCCCATGCTGAGCTGCAGATGGAGGCCAGGCAGGACTCCAGAGGGCGATTTGGATGGGACTAGGTGTCCATTTTCCTTGTTCCTGCTGACCATGGCTTGCACCCAACTGCCAGGCTTATTCCTGTGAGCAGCTCCAGAGCCAGTTCCATTATGGATGAAACGTGAGTTCATTTCGTCTTGAAGAGCTGATGATGGCTCCTAACAAAAGTCCCATCACAGGTCTGGCAGAAAGGATAATAAGCATCCCGCAAGGTGTGAGCTCCACGCAGACGTCATCTCTTTGGAGGGCATGCACCAGCGATGTCCCTCAGCATCTGCATGAAAGAATGATCCGTTTTCCTTGGTAAATCAAAAGAGAGCAATAAACAAATAGAAAACGTCATTGTACTACTGAATACTGTGGGCAGTTCTGCCTCCTTGCCCATCTCAGAAAGGATATAAAAGGGTGGCAGGGATGATGAAAGTTATGAAATCACTCCCATAGGAGGAGATCCTAAATACTTCACTTGGAAAAGACAGAGCTGGAGGTGAGGAGGAAGATAAAATAAAACTCTCTAAAATCATGAATAGCACAGAGAAGATGTACGCAAAGTGATTATGGAACATCAAGCGAAATTACCAGGCAGCAAGTTCAATATGAACAAACAGGAGGATTATTTCACACAGCACATAGGAAGTTGTAGAACTGACTGCCACAGGACATTGTGGTTGCCCAAAGTATGGGTTCAAAAAGCAGCTAGAGAAATTCCTGGAAAAAAAAGGCGTTCAGTGGCTGTTAAACATAACGTTGTAGATACAACTCTGGTTCTAAAATGACAGTGGACAACAGCAGGAGAATATCCTGAGGGAAATATCACTATATGTCTTTACATGCTTTTCCTAATCATCCTGGTCATTGCTTGAGATTAGGATAGGGACCTTAGGGACCATAAGTTTAAATCAGTAAGATCATTCTTATGTTCTATTCTCCAACAGAGTTAACACTGTTAATGGCTGTAAGGCCATAATTGCACTGTCCATAATATAATGACTTTCTGTTGACTCTTCCATAACTTTTGGCCTGTTCTAATATGTGTTAAGTAATGCAATTACAAACTAGAGTTTGTAATAGTAACACTATTTACATATTTGTTCCGTGACACAAACAGTTGTTCCTTAAACACGGTTAAACAAAAATGCATGTGTACAGTCTATAATACAATCATCTTAGTACATGTTAATTAACTAGAGCTTAAACAACTAAAAATTCAACGTGGCATTATCCAAAAAAACTTTGGTTGGGATCTTTGCCATATTTAAACTACTGTATAAGTCTGAATGAGAATGGTAACATCCCATCAGACATTGGCATCATGGATATGCAAGATATGCACTTGAATACAGTGCTAGGGACAGTGTTAAAAGAATAGTGTAAAGCTTCCATGCCTGTTGTTAAAGGGATATATCATCATTACTCTAGCTCAGAGCTGGATTAACTTTGGATATACAAAAATAGCTTCAGCAGCTGTGTAAGGTGAGTTTTGACTTTGGAGATTAGTGTTTCACAAGAAGACAAGATATTCTAACACAGTCTCTACACACAACCACTTCTGAGGAATTAATAGTTCTGAAGTCAAGCCAAATGAATTGATGAATCACCTGAGTAAAAACACTGGGAAAACTTGACTTTATGCAGCTCTGAAACCAATTTCTACTAAATTAGGCTCTTAAAAAGTGAGTTATAAAAGAATGAGCATCAAGGTAGCAAGTTCAGGGCAGAGTTACACACAGTTTATTTATTAACAATCCATATATACTTTCCTGACAGACCAGTAAGTTGAGTAGGGAGAACAAGTTTGGCATATTTGTTTCCATATGTTTATTATACATGTATTTTTGCCTTTTCATATTTTCCCTTCCTTCCTGCAAACCCTGGTAGAGCACATATGTTAGTGAACATCTGACAAGAAAAGCACTACACCATCTAAAACTATACAAGTGCAAAAAGTTTTAAAGGAGGTTTTTGCTCTGTAAACACTTGAGAGTTTGGGCAATGGGCTTGTGCAGGTTTGTATTTTATAGGTATTTTACCCTCATAGTAGAATATAAATTTTAAGTTTTTGAAGCTCTAAGAATATTGCCATCTGCACAATCTGAGACTTACTTAAGGGTCTACACTAGCTCTCAGTCAGCTAGGCTTTATCACTTCAACTTTCTTTTGAACAAATTTATGCAAACAATTACTGAATCCTCAGCCCATGGTGTAGTCTGGGATGCATGGATAGAGTTGTTATAATACGTATTAGTGGAATAAAACCTGATGGAAGAAATAATCTCCAGGTTAAAGGGGTAAAGAGCATCTTAAATGTAGTCCTATGAGATCTTGGTTTCTAAATATGGCGCTAAAATAATTTTCTAGGAAGTTATGCTGGGAATGAGTCCTGCAGACACATTTGTTCCATTTCGTTTGTATCTTAATATCTTTAAGAAGCATATTAGGAAATATACTATGTGCCAAATTGCATGCAAGTGCCCCACAGGTATGGAGGGCAATGCAATTTACTCTCACTGAGGTATAAATGCTGGCTAATTTAGAGATGGGGGAAACAGTGGAAGTGGCAGAATTGGCTGAGAGGACAACTAACCTAGAGCCACAGGGAGCACTGAGGAAAGCACTTACTGTGTCTTGTAAACACATGTAGACCTCCAAGCACATTTTCTTGCCATCCTAAAGGCATTAAGGTTTCACTTCCCTTGTATCACTCTAGAGCACACATTGTTTTCCCCTCCCTTTATGTTCCATGGTGCATAAATCAGTAGCTGACCCTAAATGCTTGTGTGTAAATGAGTCCATGCGTGTGGTGGGCTCAACAGCACAAATGAACCTTCTCAAATGTGCAGTCAATGAAGAGCTCTCTGTGAACATTTTTCCATATCCTTTTTTGTATCTCAAAGAGCAAAATAAGAAGCCTTTCACTTGGTGGCATGTTGTATATTTATAAGTTTTTTGGGAGGGGAGGAGGGTATCGAGATGAGACAGACTAGCTGAGGAAGAAAACTCATCCTGTATTTGGTGTTTAAGTTATATGTTTCTCAACACTTTCCCACTCAAGTCTGGACAATTGATAGGATTTAGTGCAAACATAATAATACAGGTTATATATTCTTTTTGTTTTTCTGGCTGATTTTTTATGGGCTTTTCAGCCAGATCCACAAACGTAAGTTTCACTGTGCAACTGCACAAACACTGATATAACACAGGGAATGATATAAGTGGAAAACTTAGGAATTTTGCTGATGTGAATTTGAAAGCCACCTTCCACATCAGATAAAAAAATTAGAATTACCAGTAAATTTCAGCAAACCTCCAACCTCCTCTTTCAAAGTCAAAAAAATCCTGAGGAGAGGGTTTCTGTTTGTTTTTGATGAAAGAGAGCTGATGGCCACCATCAGGCCAAAATGTAGGTAAAATCTGAGACTATAGGAGCAATTGCTGAAAGCAGTGTCACCATTATGAAACATATTATTGCTTACCAATTCCCTTCCTGTTGAAATTAACAATGTGGTGGTTGGAAGATCTAATTCCTGTAGTATTTTATTGGTAGGTGAAAAAGTTATCAGGGGACAGCAGAACAAAATATCCTTTAATACACCCTTTGGAGAAAAAAATTTTGAAGTTAGTACTGATCAGTGTCTCAATGGAAAGATTTCCTTAGAAGAGAATGGTTGGCAGCATTTTCCACTTTGGATCATCCTCTTCTCTGGAAGTTTGTTCTATCTCTGTATTTCTCTGACAGAGAAAGTTTTGTCTCCAGCCTTCCCTTACTTCAACCAGAGCTTTGAATTGTTCGAGAGGAGCACAGCTGTGGTGATGCTTCAAAGGTCAGGACATAGTCTTTAATATAGGTCACATTTGATAGATGAATTGGTTCAAAAGCCAGTGGAACAATGGCAATTTACTTCATGAAAGTTTGCGTCTAAGTATTTTGGTGCCTTTCATACATATAGCAAATGGTTGTCCCAGGTTTCATTTACTTGCTGTTCTGTTTTGTTTTTTTCCTAAGGTTCCAAGAGGGCAGGAGAGTGGGTCTGCCTGCTAGACCCCTCCTGGTTAGGGAAAGTTCTTTGGACCAAAATGAACCGACTAACAACCATTATGTATTTTGCACATTGCTTGTATGATGGCCTGCCAGTTTTTTCAAAGGATGGACAAATACTCAGCAAGTAAGGACAGGCAAAAGTCAGGAGAGAGTGTCAAATTTCATTTACATTACATTTTTCATTTTTCATTTCCCTTACAAATTTCATTTACATTACATTTACATTTCATTTTTCATTAACCACAGAAAACTTTAAGTAGGAAAGGGGCAAAAGATTAGTTTCTTCACAGTACATTGGAAAAAGCTCTTCACTTCCCCTGATGGTCTTGGAGTAGACATATAGGAAGGTTGAGACAATAGCAGCGTTGTTGGATGGAGTCCCTGGAGGGAAGGCACAATTAGCTTTACACAAAATTTGGAGGATGTCAGGAGTGCCTTGGGGTGGGGGAGGAAGGAAGAATGAGAGAGCAGCTTTATTTCAAAGAGTTTGATTTGCTCCCAGTCTACTTTCTTCTGTGTCAACAGGGATTCAACAGGAGCATTCATGCAGGAGAGAGCAGGTGTCAGTCCTGCCCATGCTGGGAGAGGGCAGTACCGTCAGATCTCTCACAGCCATTCCACATACCGCTCCCCAGTGAACACAATTTGTGGCAATGAGTTCATTTGTCATTAAGATGTCAGTTCCTGTCTCAGGTCAGATTCTACATTGCCTATTTGTTAAAATTAAAAAAAAAAGACCTCTGTGATTCTTCGCATGCTGCTCCTCACACTTAGTAGGAGCTCTCTGTAACTACACAAAGGTATTTCCTTTTCCAGATAGCTCCTTTAAACTTTTTCCATAATGCCTGCACAAAATATGACAATGGTTAGATTACTGGTGTGCTGTGATCACTGTTATCTCATTGTCTCCTGATACCTTCCTGTCAATCTTTGTTCTTATATCGAGATTGTAAACTCTTTACTGAAGATACTTCCTTTTCCTATTGTATTTGCATGAACCCTTACACAAATAGTCTTGACACTTAGATGTCAGAGAGAAAGAAAGCAAGAAAAAATTGAATTCAGCATGTCTCCCACATAATCTATTTCACCTGTTTTCTGCCTGCCCCACTCACTTTTTAGCTTTCTGTCCCCTTGAATAAACAAAAGTAGTAGAAGACTGGAATGACTCCAGTTCAGTTTTCATGAACAGAACCTCAAGTGTGATTCAGTGCAAGAGGATACAGGCTCAGTTGAAAGTTTCGTCTGTTTTTAACAACTCTTTTTTTTTTTTTTTTTTTTTTGTGGATGCTAGAGGTAATGAAGGGATAAAGCCTTCATCTTCTCCTTTCCTTATTTTTGCTATTTCCACCTTCATAGTTGGTTATTGGTTAGTTAAACAAAGAAAAGAAAAAATGAATCTTCTTTTTCTTCAGACTTCAGCTGTGCTAGCATATCTGTTATTTAGATGCTCCCTGGTCTTGCACAGCACAATGGGATGGCTCTGCAGAGTTCTGAGACTTATCTCCCCTTATTAAGTTTCCATTCATGGTTGAACAGAAAAGGGATTTATAAGCAGAGTTAGATACACAGACTTAGGAAGGGCTACAATGAAGGGTAGAAAATGTTCTATATATATCTATTAAGGAGTTATAGGAAACTCCTCATTGTGGTTTCCATTTAATTTTCTTTTGAGGGTTCCACTATTAACTGTTAAGCAGAATGCATAACATGTCATCAAGTTAAAGTATGTGAATCGCAGTATTTGTCACCTTTATACTAAGAAAACTGCATGCTAGGGAAACAGTTCTCAAGGCTTTCTTGACTTTTCCTCAGATTGGCAATTATTTCTTTTAGAACAGCAGTGGGAGTTGAGAGACTAACAAACTTCACAAAAAATTCCTTTCTCTAAAGTCTTTTATTAAGGAATGTTTTCATTCTTGGGCTACAAAAATKAAACAGAGAGGGAATCAGATTTCCATGGGAGAAAGAATTTCTAACAGGCAAAATGGATACCCCAAATTCCATGTTCTATATTTAATATTGTCACTGATTCACCTAGCGATGCTGTACAAATTTTTTACCCCTTTTATATCTTAATTTCTCTATCTCTAAAGCAAGGCTATTATTTTCAGAAGTGCCAAAAGCAACTCACTAGAAGGACACTGAGTGACAAGTAGCATTGCTACATAATGTACATAATGTATAATTAGAAGAACACTGATCTTATCAAATTATCATCTTATAGCAGTAAAAAATAATAAAAAATAACTTATTAAGCCATCAAAAAGATTATTATATGAATGAATGTTCATTGAAGGAAACTTGAACTGCTYTCATGAAGCACTCCAACTGAATGCTTAATTGTGAAGAACTTAGAGTAGTGAATTTACTTACTTAAATTAGTATTCTATGATGTTACACAATTTTACAACTYTGGAATTCTTTGCATTTTTTAAACTGGTATTTTTCTTTAAAATCATCAGCTTTTCACTCCAAGTCTTTTGATATAGAAGATATATTTCATTACTGTGATGTTCATTCCTGTTCACTTAAGAGATCCTGCATTTGATACGTTTGTTTAGTACATTGTAAATTTTACAGTTTTTTAAAATTTATATTATATTGTTGAGAAGGTTAGCTCAAATCAGCTGATAATCAACTGTTATAATATCCCTATCCAGAACTCAAAGACCTAGGGTATGATGACCTAGTAAATCAGAGGTGTAGAAGTTATAACAAAAAGAATATGTGTAAACACGTGCATATCTATTCTGCCTAAAAGGTGATGAAAGCTGCAGAAACTTGCACTCGTTTTATCAGATCAGATCTAACATTCCCCGTGGCTTAATGCAAAACTGAACACTTCCTTAAACATGAAAATCTACACATGATGTGCTCAGATGTTCTCTTAGGGCAGGACTGTCAGCTGATGCTTTTATTCAGATCACTGTGATCTAAAATAAAATTTTGCTGTTCACTTGTGTCAGTTTTGCTAGCCACTTAACTAACTTTTAAATTATATAGTAAAATTTAATTTTCTTAACTTTTTAAGGTTGTACTTCATAAGATAGTCAAATGAATAGGCCACTAGACTAAAAATGAGGAGATAGTAGTTAATTTTCCAACTCAGTCATAAACCTGTGTGAAACAACAAGAAAATATGTTTTTTAATCTTGCACTTACATTTCCTATCTGTGAAATTGGAAAAATGCTTCTTTTTCTTTCATGGCTGTCATAAGAAATAAAATCCACTAATGGCTATGAGGCATTCAGCTATTGTGATGAGGAACATATGGGTACATCTACAGTAGCAAACTAAACAGTGCCAGAAAATGGGTCTGGTCTCAACACAGGAACTTACTCCTCTACACTAACACTGAATCAATTAGCTCTTTCCTCAGTAATTCTATGGCACTGCTCAGGAGTTAGCCCAGGGAGGGACCATTTCCAATAATGAGGTTGCATCTGGCCACTCTATTTGAAAGCTAGAGAGATTAATAACATGGACCTGGCTACCCCAAGCCAACTGTCCAAGAGCCAGAGAAAGGTCCTCATGTATGAGAAGAGAGGTAGCCTGTTAGTCCTGAAATACACCTTTTTCTCTGTACCAATAGGACTTATATGATACATATATTTCCTGGTGACATGATTAGCTTTACATACCACAATATATGATGTGTTACTGATTCATGTGAGCAGATTTGAGGAAGGGAACAGTTTCCCATTCTGTGAAACTTATTTTTTTGAAAGCTTTCTGTTCTGCACTGTAAAGAAAACAATGACATTTCCACTTTTTTTTTTTTTAATTGGAAGTCAGAGTACATGGACATGGTTGTCTGGTTGTCTCTGCTCCCCAAAACATATCTGAGAGACCAGTTCAAAATCTTGGTCTGAATCCAGCAGACAATTTGATCAGCTCCAATTTGTAGAATGCACTTTAATTGCACTAAGTCAATATCATATTCCACCATTACAAACTGCTCAGAATCCCAGCATGGAGTTACCAGGATAACTTTGCCAGATGAGTTCACTTTTCTTTCTTTTGAAACAACCTTACCTGAGCACTGATCTTGCAGGCTGTTCCACCCAGATGAGTTCATGCAGCTATGCAGAGTTCCAGCTAAACTGCAGATGTCTGCCCGCACAGAAGAGTTTAGCTTTATGTTTCATTCTTAATGTTGAATGATTTATACCATTTATGCTGGCTGAGATTATGTTTGTGCTCAGCTCCATTTCTAGGCTGCAATTCATTTTTTGCTTATATATTATTTCCAACACATACACAAGGACAAGCATAGCCACAAGAACGAACTGCTGGATCATGTTCAGCTTGTTGTCCACCAGGACCCTCTAGGCCTTTTCTGCAAAGCTGTTCTCCATTTGGTCAGACCCCAGCACGTACTGGTGCATAAGGTTATTCCTTCCCAGGTGCAGTACCTGGCATTTCCCTTTGTGGAACTTCAGGAGATCCCTGTGGCCCATTTTTCCAGCTCCCTCTGAATGGCAGCACAACCATCTGGTCTATCAACCACTCCTCCCAATTTTGTAATACAAGCAAAACAAGCTCTTACAACACTCTCATCTCTGAAATTCATCTTCATGCAGGCTCTCATTTCTCTAAGACAGTTTTTAGCCTCTGTGCAGGCTCTTTCTGGGGTCCATCTTGTAGAGAGAATACAGCAACACAGGTACCCAGCAACACTGTGGAAACCCAGACCAAAGCTAACATGTCCTTTAATAGAGAAAAGGGATAGACATTTGTGTTGGGGTTTTTTTGTTTGTTTGTTTATGTCTGTCCCCTTTTGTAGAATGCATTTCAAGTTTACAACACTCATCAATCCTGGAATACACTCTGAGAATGCCATGTTCTTCGAACAAGGCTGTGACAAGCTATAAATCTGCCTTAAAGGGTCTTTTGCAGCACAGGGAACTAACCTGTAACCATGTTCTATCTCGTATTATTGATGCTAGGAAATAAAGTCTTTTTTTCTTAGTAGCTCTCCTTTCAAAATTAAAACTGAATCTTTGATAAAATCCTGCAGGCTCAAAGGAACTTGGTAGAGACCTGGAAGAAGAGATATTTGCAGAGGTTTTTAGGTTTTCCTAGAAACAATCAGTGTTTGAAGAGAAGCTGGAAAAGGCAAAATCCTTACTTCTCTGTATGGCAGGTCCTGAAGCAATAAGGGTCTCCAATATGTTTGAGAGGGTATAGAGTACTGTAAGCTCTTAGACAATGTCAAGTATTTGAAGTATACCCTTATACCAGTTGACTGTCACCTGGTAAAGACGTGATTCTAAAAAGTGGTTGCCCAGTGTGACTATTCACTGTTATATTATGGTCCCATGTATCTATATAATGAGCTGAACATGAGCCAGCAATGCACTCTTGCAGCAAAGAAAGGCAGCAGACTCCTGGGCTGCATCAGGAAGAGCATTGCCAGCAGGTCAAGGGAGGTGATCCTTCTCCTCTAAGGGTCTGAGGTCACATCTGGTGTGCTGGTTCAGGTCTGGGCCTCCCCAGTATGAGAGAGACATGGACATACTGGAGCAAGTGCAGTGAAGGACCACAAAGATGATGAAGGGACTGGAGCACCTCTGATAAGAGGAGATGCTGAGAGAGCTGGAACTGTTCAGCCTAGAGAAGAAAAGGCTCAGGTGGATCTGATTGATGTGTTTAAATATCTGCAGGGGGAAGTAAAGAAGATGGAGTCAGACTCTTCTGAGTGGTATCCAGTGACAGGAGAGGAGACAATGGGCACAGATTGAAATACATGAGATTCCATTTAAACATAAGAACTTTTTTTTTACTGTAAGGGTGGTCAAACACTGGAACAGGTTGCCCAGAGAGGTTGTGGAGTCTCCATCCTTGGAGATACTCAAAACCTGACTGGACACAGCCCTGAGCAGCCTGCTCTAGCTGACCCTGCTTTGGGCAGGAGGTTGGACTAGATGATCTCCAGAGGTCCCTTCCAGTCTCAACCATTCTGTGATTCTTTTGGGTATTGTTTTCTTGTTGAATGAGCACTGAAACACAATTTTAAGGTACCCTAGAGCAAAGATTTCATCTCTTTCAGGTACAGAGCTAGACTGTCTTACTTGAAAGGGAAACTGAGCAGCAGCTACATCACCATGGAGTGAAGTAAGAGATCTGTGACACTCTTTCACCCAAGTCTTTGACTCATCAGGCTATTGTTACAGCTTGGAGCCTGCTATTTCCACCGCAGCCTTTGACGGCACTATTCCTAACTGATAACAAGCAAGGCACTGACTAAATGAGACATTATCAGTGTTTTGGGGTTTTTTTTTCTTTATTTTTGGTTTGATTAAAAATCTAGTCCATACAAGTAGTCATCAGAGTTCTGATAGGCTGTTGACCTTTTTTAGATACATACATGAAATAAGGCAGTAACTTCAGTTTAATTCCTAATACATCCAAAAGCACACATCTACTTCATCCTTGCTAGCAATTAACTTGGAAGATAGCTTAGAGCACCGTAGTTATTTGTATTAAAAGGTGGTTTATATTGTGCTAAGCACTTTACAAACAGACTACAGTTGTAATTCAACATGCAGCTAAGGCATCACTGCCATCCAAAAAATCATCTCTTGTCCCACTTTTCCCTCCCCACTCACATACTCTCACTCACTTGCAGAGTGAACCACAAGTAGGGACTTACCTAGCGACTTACCTTCCTGCAAATCCACCTGGCTGTAAAAATTATCTAGCTGAGAAAAAATATACTTCAGCCAAGTTCACTCCCCAGGCCAGTTCACTGTGAGGGATGGCATACATTTGTGCCTGAATCAGCTTGAGACAGAGTATTTTTTCTGTGGCTATTCCAGCTTAATGAATGACTCAAATTATGGGATAAGAATAGCCTCATTCTCCCTACAAGAAGAGATCAGACCTAGGAAGAGAATCAAGACCTACCTCTGAGAGCAGTATCATGTAATTTAGACTACGCCCTCTTCCAAACAGTACTCTTACTCATGAAAACATCTCCTCTAGGCCAGGACTAAATGATATTGGTGTCTTGCAAGAAGTATGTCCAGCTACTTCCCATGTTGCAGCTACTGCAAATCTGATTTTCTTCGGCTGGTTGTCAATTTGTAATCTTTTAGTAAAGTTACACTTGATTATGCAAAAAAAAAAAGGGGAGGGGGGACCAAAGCAAGCACAAACCTTATGTGTATCAGCAAATAGCTTCTACTATTTACTAGAATTAGTTGTCTTACCCACTGTTTGTTTTGTATCTTTTCACTGTTTCAGGCTGTACAGAGATTCACTTTTAGTCTCTTTCAGAAATGCTGWATCTCTTTACTTCTTTCCAGGCTTCTTTTTTCTGTTTTATGGGTTCTCTGTATTTTTCTTCTTTCTTCAGAAGAAAGCAAGCTTGATGTTTTTTTGATAATGATCAAGTCATCTCCTCTAAACTAACTACAATGCATGTATAATTAACAGTGGAAGCAAAAGGTTGAGTAAAGCACAGGTCATGGTAATTAAGGCTGAGTCCATTAGACAGTGTTGGTATGTTATTATTCCCAGTGCAGAATTCTAGGTTTAAAAGAAGATAATGCATTCATGAAACTGGGCCACAGGAAATGATCATTCTTCTATTAATTTTGGGTCACCTGCAACTATTAGGTAATTAGGGTCATAAATGGACACTGCCAATAAATAACCTGAAAATGACAGCAGAATGAAACTATGAATGTGCTTTTATTAAAATAATTAATAAACAGTTAGATTATTCCACCCTTACTTATTGGGTAGAATTTTCCTTTACGAATAATCAGCCATACATGTAAGTGTGGAAAAGTCTTTTCTCCACTGATTTGTTTCACTTCCATTTTCTTCTTTTGGTAATAAAAGAGGAATGGGAAACTCAGGACCAAACCACTGAAGTTTTTGATAAATTAAACAGAACTAAGATTAGGAAGAGATACTTAATCAAATGAAAACTAAACTATGATACTTGAAGAAAAAACAAAAAAGCAGCTTTCAGCTCCTCAGATGAATGATGTATTGCTAAGGTACAAACAAACTGCTGTTTGAAAATAAAAAAAGCTATTCTCCCCCTCTCTTTGGGGAAAAGGACAGGTTTAAGGCTAGAAGGTACTCTCTTGGCTACTTAAACTCTTAAGCATCAGTCTATATAAACTGAAGTATTGGTGGTCTGAATTAATTTCTTTGATACTTCTGTTGCCTGCAGTGGCTTTTTTCTAGCAATGGATTTAACTCTGCACTTTAATAGCCTATATTATTAAGCCTAATAACGTCAGAGTTCCTGAGTATTATCAGATGATGCCAGCACTCTGCTCCTGAGAGAGAAAAACGCCAGTCTGTTGGATGTTTTTATGTACTTACAGTTCATCATCCAACTCTCCAGCTGCCTAGTGTCAGCCCTGTCTCCGTTCTTCCCTCATTTCCACCTGGCTCTGGCATGTAATCTTCCCTTCAGTGGCTTTATTAACTGGCCAAATATTGCCAATAATCGTGCTACATGCCTTAAGTGATTGTCCCATTTTTGATGCTCCAGTTTCTCTGCCCTCCTTACATCATCAGTACCTCGCCTCTGATTATACAGAGAACTTTTGCCTCTATCGCTATTCTGTAGCTGATTGGTTCACTTTATTTTGAGATTCAGCTATGTCTTTGCTATTCACACTCCAGAGTCTGTTGGGAAAAGTCCTGAGATCTTTCTGTTCCCACAGCAAGCCTATCCCCCTTCCTAGCTCAACTCTTAGTTTGGCCAAGGAGTCCCTCCTTTCCTCTTTTCATTCCATGATTTTAATTTCTAACTGTTATTTGTCACCTTTTTGCACTTCTAAAAGATGAAATAAGTAGGATTCACTAAGATCTCCATTCCATGCCTCCTTCCCCACTCACATTTTAACATGGACTCTATCTGCCTAATTGTTTTCCAGATTACCTCTGATAGCAAGTACAACAAGAGTTTAAACTATTCTGACTTTTAAAGAAAGTCAGGAAAAAAAATCAGAATCTATTAAAACACTGTGCCTCTACTTCCATTGTCCTCTTTTTTTTGATTAAAATGGAATGGGAAATAAGCAGTGAGACTCTCCTGTACAAAAGTATTTTCCATTTGAATCAGCTTAGATTTAGATCAGTTTGCTCTTTTGCAACATGGCATACCTCTGCATTTAATCTGCGAGTGAATTCTGATTGACTAGAACCAAAGTCTCAGAGGTAAGCCAGGAATAAACCAGAATGTTATTTTCGAGTCAATATTTTTGAGCACTTTAAGCCCTGCTTATCAATTAATGGTTTTTCTCTTAAAATTCATCATTAACCATAAAAGTGACACTGAAAACTAGTGCTTTGGAAATTATTATTCTAGTTGCGTGTTCTTGTAGTCTGGCAGAGATGTAGGGAAGCTCCTTCTAAATCTTGTTAAGTTCTCTACCTGGCTTTTCAGTATTCAGTAGAATATAGAAATGCTGACCTCACTGGCTGCAATTAGTTCTTGTAATTGGAGTAATGGCAGATGAAAAAACAAAGTAAATGTATAAACCAACTGTGGCTTACCACCCACCGACTCATGAAGCGGGCACTTTCTCACTCTACGCCCCCAACTCCTAGTAATCGTTTCCTTTCTTCACCACTGCATACTTTGAAAAATGTTCCGTAATTTTTTCCTACCAGCTAACAATTCAATTTTTTTGAGCCTGCAATTCCCCAAGGAAACTAGTTCAAACTCCTTAAATCAGGCTGCTATAAGGAGCCAGACAATTTGAGCTGATGAAAACTGCATATAATGTAATGCAATAAAACTCACAGACCAGTTTCAGGCATAACTAAATAAAATTTATTCCTAATGTTAAGCTAACATTTTCTTATGGTTGCTTTTCTTAAAGGCTATACATATTGATTTAAAAAGCATTAATTTTAAAGTTTAACCAAGTCTATTGTATGTGTCACTGAATTCCAAAAAAATTATTTGAACATGACTGTGGCTCTTTTGAAATAATTGTTTAAGTCTGAAGATTTTATGCACAAATTCAGCTTTACCTTAAGTCCCTCATTCTGCACCAAGGGAGGCTCTTTGCTGTTGCTGTAGCTTTTGATGAGTATAACATGAAAAGCTAAGACAATTTTTTCTTTTAAGAGAGTGCCATAACCACCAGTCTGCTTATTATTCTGCACAGGAGCATGCTCAGACCTTTCTGTTAGAAGTAGACCAAACAGGAGTGAGAATCATGAGGGCAGAAGTAGAATAAACACACACCAAAAAAAAATTCACTGCGAACTACCACTCTGGGTAGTCAGCTGAACAGAAGGGAGACCTGAGCTCTTACCCCTACTGCCTACAATCTTTTTTATTCAGTAATGGTGTAATGTAAAATATAGACATAATTCATGCGCAGCAGCCACTAAGTTATTAGCCTCTTTTGGGGGCTGGCTGTCACACAAGGGGTCTTCATTGGTAGAGAACCCCCCAACCAATGTCATTGTGGGGTTAAGGCCCAAAGGCTTTGTCTATACCGGTAAATTAAATAGCACAGGACCCATTTTCTGACCCTGTGGCCAACTAGCATGGTACATCTCACAGCCATACAAGAGTTTGAATCAGTTTTCTCCCCAAACAGGGTGGCCACATGCAATCTGCTTATTAGGGCTTGGCTTTGGCCCACGCTAGCCCCCAAGCCCCAGCCAGGAATGGTTTTTGGTGAGGCCTAGCTGGCGCTTGAGGGACTGCACGCAATCAGGGCTCTGGCATTTGCCCTGGCCCTGTTTAGCTTACTAGTTGAGATGTAATCAAAGAGTCCTGATAACCCTGAACAGGCAAATTGGCAGTGAGGAGCCAGGCACAAGATTTTCCAAATGTGAAGCAAAACATAATGGAGGAAAAAGCCAGATTAAGAGCAATATTCAGTATACTCTGTACCAGGAGAAAAAATTCTGTCATTCTCCTTGATGTAAAAGCAATGAATGTGTGACACAAAAGGGGTCAGCTATAACAAGTCACCCTCATTCACATTAATAAGAAAGCACAGGCCAAGAACACGTTTTCTGGAGTTCCAAATGTGGCTTCACTCCAGAAAGCTAAAAGCAGGATCTGCACTGATTCAGTGGATTCACAGCCTTCTCTTTGATTTGATCTTTCTGATCAACCTATCATCAACTGATGCCGTGGCAAGTTTTTGACATCCACAACTCAATTTCTGCCCAGCTTAAACAACAAACGTAACCTCAATTTTCATTCAAATTAGCATAGCAGATCCACTGAACGAGGACAAAAATGATCACCAGATTCAAAGAAGGCAAAATAGCTACTGATTTGGAATGAAATGTAATCTTGTAAAGGTGATAAATATTGGTTTAATGAAGGTCTGGAAAAGTGAACAGCTGAGACTTGGCAGAGTGCTTTTTGTTTGCCTACAATAAAGGCTTGACTGAAATGCAGTTGACTTGGCTGCAATTAAATAAATGTCTAAAAAAGCATTTGTGATAAAATATTTTTGATTACCATATCGAATGTTCATGGGCTTAGATATCTGTCTAGATTTGCAATGGAATGATCTTGAGAATCTTGTATTAAAATTTAAAACTTCATAAAACACTGCATGATTTTCTAAAGGCCACAGAATAAAGTAGAGCAGCCTATTTTTGGCACAGCTTTTCCATACTAACATAAAGAAAAACACTTCCTTTCTTTAGCCCACTGGCAAAAGCAAATAATATAAGAGGAAGAGAGAAGAAAAATAGGAAACTTCTCTAACGTTTTCACTGGATCATTAAAAAATTAGAACAATCCCAAAGGGCAAGGGAGACTAATGGCTGAAAGCAGACAGCAAGTTCTGTAACTGCATGCAGCCGTTACTAGCTAAGAAAGAGAACACAGTTTGGACCTTCACGAGGCCTGAGCAGTTCTGGGGAAAAGAAAACAGGAAACAGAAAACAAGGCCCTCCCTAGGGTCCTTCTATAGCACATTTTATATCAGCTTTGCTGCCAACATGCAGGGAACATTTAACTTTGCAACTTTAGTAGTTTTCCTTTAATTGAGTTTTACAGTACACTTACTGTGTTTTCAAGAAAAGAAACTGAAAAGGGGGTCAAATGGAATCATATGGTAATCATATAATCATATAATTTATCGCCAAGCTTGAAGCCTTTAGGGTATATACCTGGTCTCTGCTTTCAAAGCTGAAGGAGCAATCCTGCATGTGAGTGGTTCTGAGACCACTGTTGGAAGGTGCATGAAGCCACCGTACGTGGTCGACAGGCAGCTGGCAGTGTCGGGGGCAGTGAGGGGAGGCTTCCCGCAAGCAAAAGGGAGCAGGGAGCAAGGGTGACGGCAGGGCCAGCAGGGCAACAGCCAGGACGCCATCCCACGGTGCCCAAATGAGGTGAGCAGAGACGATAGCCAGAGTCAGCCACGCAGCCAGACGGCCAGACCTCTGCCCTGCCTCGGTCTACCACAACTCCTTATCAAATCTCTTTGGCTACTCTTTTGTCCCCATTTTCCAAACAATTATCTAATTCTTTCTGCTTTCCCCAATGCGTTCCAAGCTCCTTTTTCTCTTCCTCCTTCTTGCAGCGTATCCTATTCTCCCACTAACTTCCCATGCTTCTCTCACAGTTTCGCGGTCAGTCTCCCCCACGCATACTCCCAGTCCCTGCCCCTCACTGTAATGGACTGGATGCTGCTACTTCCCACAGATCTAAATGACAGCTCTTCTAGCCAACAGTAAGCCTGGTCTTTATTAAATCATACTTCACAAATTGTGAATTACATTGTGCTGGCAAATGAAGTGAAATGTTCTTGGCCAGTGAGTCTCAACCTCCCCTCTCCAATTTCTAGACTTGGCTTTTCTCCCCCTGTATCCTGATCTCAGGAGACTCTTCCTCCTAATCTGTTTTTTCCTCATCCTGGCCTGGCATTTGTCTTTTTTCCATTTGAGTCAGACAGCTTCTTCCTTCATGCTTCTAGGGTGTTAGCAGCAAGGGTCAGTGAAAGGACAAGATGGAGAAACTGCTTGTTCTCAGTTCCAGTACAAGAACCTGTTGGGAAAATGGGCATCCGTGGGAAGTTTTTCGGTGATTCTGTAGCCCCAGTGTGAGCATGCACAATACAAGGAGGGGGAATATGTGAAACGGACCCATTCACTTTAGAAGATCGGGTGTACACAGGCTTTTCAGCACCCAGCATTGGAAGTGACTTGGGTATTCTGAGTTACAGTCAAATCTTTGTAGATTTGAGCTGTTCAGAAAGTCTCTCGGCATGTGCAACTGCAACTATGCCAAGGGTTATAGCTCAGCTGAATCTGGACAGCGTTCTCACAGGAACAACAAAAGGCATATTCCTGCCATATCAGATTTCAAGTGCCTGCTCTAAATGGTGGGACCACTAGAACATTTTGAATAAAATAGTGTCTTAGCATGGACAAAACAGGTATTTTTTTTAACCTTCCTCCTGAAAATGACTGGGAAAAAATGTAAACAGCCTGTAACAGAAGGCATGGAAAATTTCATTTCAAACAGGTAGCTTGTCAAAGATATAAGCAACTGGAAAATAGTCTTAAAATGGGAAATTTTTAGGCAATTTTAGGCAATAGCTATATTTAGGCTGACACAAACAGACCCATCTATAACAAATAACAGCTCATAAACAAAAAATGTTGCAGATAAAATTATATACAGTCTTCAGAAGTGCCTACTCAGACCCTCATTAAGCTGGCATAAAGCAAGACTAATGAAGGGGCAGGCAATTTGGAGATGATACTGGCAGGAAAGAAAACATAGTATGATCAAAATAGAACGTCAAGAGGATAAATGTGGAAGGATGGGAAACATGATGCAGCACAAAGCAGTGAGCACAGAATACTCTTCAGGATAAAATAAATAAAAGTACTCTCTGGTCCGAGTAGCAGTGGGAATGGAACAGAAGCAACTCCTCTTGGTCTAAAATCTCTAGCTTGGGATCGACTTACAGAAACCCAGGAATGTGCTGAAAAAGGTGTTACTTGGAATCTCAGAAATTCTCTCCCCGTGATCAACATCTCCATTCCTTCTTTTCAAACGTTCAGTGAGTAATTCCTGCTGTTGGAGACATCATTACAAAATGGAAAACAGCATCATTTACTGAATGATTTTTTTTTTTTTTACCAAAGTGAAAAGGCTTTAGTAAACTTCACTAGAAAAATACTGTATTGAATGATTTTATGAAACATTTTCATGAACTAGTCCAGAAACTATTTTCTGATAGCAGCACAACACAAATAGACTAAATGTTTTGTTTTGCTTTGAGGGGAACAGATAGCATGGAAAACTAAAATTGTGTTTCCAATCACTAATCTTTTTTTGCAAAAACACCCTTTCCTTTTGACCAGCAATGGCACATCATTTTAACATGTCACTTTAAGAAATAATCTTGTACTTTATGAAAATGCATAGAACCGTTTAATCTGCATGGGAAGAGGCAGATTTTCCACCACGTCCTCAGGAGAAACCCTATGAACAAGCCCAATGAATGAAAGCTGAGAAATGGAAAGTAATATAAAAGAACGTGCACTGTTTTCACACTCTTTCAAACTGTTTGCAGTTCAGTTATTTATTGAAAGAGTTCAATTCTGTTTACTTTTCTTGTATAATTTGTTTTATAGAAACCTACTAAAAAAATAGATTATGTCATATGCTGAGGGCACAGAAGAAAAGCAGGTAGATTTCTCTTTCTGAAAAAACATCTCAGCCCAAATACCACATACCAGGAGGGAACTTGCCCTCATCTGTTAAAAAAAAATTAAGAAAGAAACCAAGACCATGCTTTTTTCAAAAAAGATCCTGCATCTCAAACTATTAGCAAAATAGAGTTATAGCTGTATGAGGGTAATAGAGCTAGATATTGTGTACACAGAGAGAATGTAGACTAAATTTTAGGTAACGTGGTCAAATATTAGCAGTATTAGCAAAATGTGGCTACTTAAGTCTCACCTGGGAGCCATAAATAACTTCCAGGACTAAGTGGAACTGTGTTATCTAGTGACTCTCTCCACAAGACTCTCTCCTGAGTCTTGAAAATGTTTTTCTGTCCATCACAAAACCTTTTCAGCTAAGTAGGGCACAATGCTTGAAGGCTTGAGAGGGTACATAGCTTCTTTAACTTTACAAACAGGACAGGATCACATAGCAAAACTCTGTGCAAAGCTTTCTTTGTGAAAAAGTTAAAAGTTATACATGGTAAGTACTTTAGCACTGACTGATACCCACGGCTGGGCCCTTAACTGTATTCAAAATGCGCTGATAAATTCTTGAACGTCTTGTTGGATTCTCAAAAAGGAAATACATGAATGAAAGCCCAAGAATGGGAAATTATGGTCAGGAAAGGCATACCAAGGCCTAATGATAGAAACCTACACAAACTGGGCTCACTAGAGAGTGGGAACTGAGCTCTTCAAAAAGTCATCCTTTCCAAGTGCCACATTTTTATCTTAGCCTCCTAAGAAAATGCAATTGCATTTTCTATCCATCCCTTTGCTCCCAAATAACTTTTGAACCTTTTCAACGCCTTCAGCCAAATTTGATATGAAGGCTCTAAGATACTAAGTTCCTGTAAGCGTCAGGAAAATCAGCAGACTGAGACTGTTTGTCTCAGTACCCGCACCAGTGGAAAGATCGCAGTGCGACTTCACCCCTTCTCTATTGCTGGACTCCCAGCTGGCCGATCAGTGCACAGGTAGGGTGAGCCGGGCAGCGTGCACACCCCGGGAGCAGCTCCCTGCGGGATCCCTCTTGCCCACCTAACAGGTAGGGCTCGTGGGAGGGAGTGGGGACTGCTGCAGTGTATGGAGTGGGGCTGGGCAGAAAAAAGACGGGGAGCACGAATCCATGGATAACCCAGCTTTGTTAGCTCCACCGTTTCAGCGCATTACGCTAACACTCCTGCACATAGTGCATTCATGACAATACATAAACTACTAATAGTATTTTGTGAATGTCAGGTCAAGCTTGAAAGGTGAAACTCTGGGATTAAAAGTCTCTCAACCCAGGAAAGGAAGCCCATGGTGGCGCAGGACACGGTGACGAGTGGGGACAGGCTCCAGACAGGCTGTGCGCCAGAAGCCCGCCTGCCTCGGGGCAGCCGAAAGCACAACGTGGGAGCCGCAAACGGCAGGCTGTGACCACCCGGTGGGTTATGCAGTGTAAGAGCCCAGGCGCCGGAGCGAAGCCCCGCGAGCCAGCAGCAAGTTCGGCGAGGCGGCAGCACGTGAGGGCTGCACGTGCTGCAGTCCGGGGGTCAAACTTGAGCAGTGGCGAAGCCCTGGCGACAAGCGAAGCCGGAGGCCGAAGGGCCGTGAGGTGACCCCGGGAGCAACACCCGGGCCCCGGGGGCAGCGGAAACCTGGACTCGACGGGATGGGGAAAACCCCGTGGCGACATAAAGCCCGGCCAGTTCAGTCTCAAGCCTGGAGGGCGGGCGGGGATGGGCGCGCCGCGGCGGGAG
>NW_020448642.1:165259-210286 GCF_003343035.1 Apteryx rowi
GGGCTCGCCGCGCGCCGGCGGTTTAGCGTGTGGCGGCGGGAGCCGTCTGTGGCGGCGGGCGCGGTGTGAGGGAGGACGAGTAGAGCGGAGACGTGCCTCCGCCTCGCCGCGCTGTGTCGTCCGGTTCCCGCAACGGTGGAGGTGGCGCGGTGCCGCCGCGGCTGGCGGCCGCCGGGCTCCCCCCGAGGCGTGCGGCTCGGGGGACGCGCGGGGCCGGCTCGCCTCCGTCAAGGCTTTGGTTTGCTTTTCACGTGTTTGGGGTATGTTTCGGTGTGCGTTTATGGCTAAACATGTGCGGCTTGCCTCAGCCTCGTGATAAACAGTTAGTAAATCCTATGAGCAGATTAATTAAAGATTAAGAAAAAACAGCTATGCAACAACTCAGGTAAATGTTTTGTTCAAGCTATGACAAAATGTGAAATGGGCATGTTTAAAATAAATCAGTGAAAACTCCAAGTTAATTTTAAATCCTTTTGCTTTTAACGTGTAAAATATCCATTTTAATCTGATAAAAATATTACCTAAACAGATTTGATTCATTTACTTGTTTTCCCAGTTGTTAGATAGTAGTAGTGAGTAAATTATGCATGGCATTCTTACAGTGACCGGGAGGAAATAGTAGTATGCTCTACCAATTTCTTTAAAGATCTTATACTTTTTCCTTATATAAGCAACCTTACTTTTCTTTTTAGTTAAGCCATTTGCAGCTTTTTTTCCATCTATATAGCCTGTTTTGGAATTTCCCATCTTGCATGCAAGCACTGTTAGTAGTTACAGCTACAATGAAATGTGCTGTCATGAACAAATTATCAGATACTATGAAAGTAATTATAGTTAATTAAATATGGCTATAGTTAATTTAAATATAGTTATGTATAGTTACAGTTTTAGTGCCATTTGGATATAACTGTTAAAATACGATAAGTACATATTCACTGTTAGACTGATAGCTGCATTACAAAGCTACAAGTCATTTTTTAATATAAAAAGAAAACTTAAGAGAGCACAATACTGTCAAGCTTGTTTGGAAAATTATTCATAAATATACAATTAAACTGTAGTTCTTTGAAAGATTTATGATGTTTTTTTCCCCTTGGTATAGCGTAGTGAGAATCAATAGTGAATTAAATTATTACCTTAATTATTAATACTCCAGGAAGCCAAGTTTCCTTTGCTGTAATGAAGCAAAATATATATGTAGTAGCAAAAGTAGTGACTGTGACTGATACCTACACCGTGTAATAGTTACAAAAATGCAGTTGTAGTATAACTCTTCCCTGTGTTTCTGTGGCAAAAACGGCTGTATTCTGTTCTGTATTTAAAATTCATCTTGTCAAGGGCATATGTCTGCATCTGTTTTATCAAAACTTCTTTTTTTTTTTTATCTGCAAATACATTAGCTGGCATGTACTAAACACTTCAGAAAAGGAAAAACCGTGATTAAAAAATGAAGAAAGAAACCCCAAGCCCTCTCCCATCTAGGCCTTAGTCGTTGCTGTGTAAACCATTGCTAGTGTGCAGTGGTAAGCCACAAGCAGTGTTTCAGATCACATCCCCAAGAACAAAAATGAATTTTAAAGCCTAAGCAGTTAATGGGTTTGTTTTTCTTCTCTCTTTTTTTTTAATTCCATAGCAGTATTTTGTTTGAATTGCAGCTAAAAAAGCTTGATTTATATCACAATTATTGCATGAACAGGCAAGGTACCAAGCGATACCCTTATCAGTACGTTTGGATGGGAGGTAGTTTCTAAAGGAACCATTTTTTCCTCAACGAGGAGTGTGAACACCACTCACTGTAAGGCAGACTGATGACTGATGCAGCCCGAGAAGATGCCCGTTCTCAAATGCAATTAACCGTTGAGATGGCTTGGGTCTGGGCTGATGTGTTTTGCAAAGGCAGCTGCCGCTCGGAAGGAGGGTGCGTGGTTTGTGGCGAAGCCCCTCCTCTGCCCTGGCGGCGCGCGGTGTCGCTGACCGGAGTGCTGAATCGAGACAGCCATATTGATCACTGCTCAAGCCAACTGCAAACACACCCTCAGTTCTGGGCAGGTTCAATATCAGGGTAACTGTAGTAAGTTCTGTTTTCATATTTTATTCATCTTGTATATTTTGCATCGTTCACAAGGGGTCACAGTAGGTAAATGCTTTCACCAAGAGCTTTTATACAATACCCTGTATTACTTTGGTAATGTAAATCAATTACAGTAATTGTAAAATCAATTACAGAAATGTTATGGAGCTTTCTCGTTTTGAAAATGATCCCTTCCAGCAATGAAGATCTTTTTGTGGACAACTTATGAAGTATAACACTGCCTATATAAAATGTAAATAAAGCTGAAAACAGCAACTAGACAGGAGCTTGCTATTTGCTCTTTTTAACCACAGGTTCCCTTTATGAAAGGACTAACATCAAAACAGCATGTGATCAGTGAGAACAAAATAACCAGTGACAGTATGGGGAAGGACCAAGTAGAAACAGGTATACATTATCAAAACACAGGCATGAGCAGGTTGGGCTTTTTGTTTGTTTGTTTTTGAAAAGGCAGTTCCATTTGGAAAGGCATGCAATCTGGAAGAATTTTTTTCTGAATTCACCTTAAGGTGATTTGGCATCTCTAGTAAATAAATAAATAAATAATAGTGTTCATTTTTTGTGATTATGCTCTGGGTGTTTCAAATGCAGTTACATAGTTACATAACAGAAAGTAAATATGCTGCTCTGGTTTGATACATAAAGGCAAAGAAAAACAACCCAATGTATTTGAGTTGTATGTATGTAAAGAAAAAAATTTTTTTAACATACGGACTTTTTAACATTCTGCTTCTAAAAATAGAATGAATTGATATGCAGGATCTTCAAATTAAAGGTCAAAGGTGACAAACCAGGACAAAGGTCATGCAGCTCATTTTCAAGCAATCAGTTTCTAGTTTTTTCATGGTTGAACAAAAGCTTAATTATACAGAAAAGCAAGGACTGTAATGTTTAACCAGTCCATTTTAGCAGAGAAATAGAGGTAGTTTTACACAATTTCCTATTTCCTTGAATGCTGCTTAATATGGAATTTGTGCTAGTGTTAATGATATAAAAATACATTTCTCTAAATTTAAACATTTAAATCTGTTTCTTAATTTAGCATTTAATAATCAATGGTTTGTATCTAGTACTTGTGAACTGAGGAGAGTGTATAGTCATTCTCCAGTTTTTCAATGATCTTAGTAAAAAAGAGGTCTATTCTGATAACACACATCATGATTTCAGTAAAGTTAAATTGCAGGACCATGCATTTTGGCATTGGTGTACATACTCATTATTTCTAGAAGATCACTTTCCTTCTCAAAAATCCTACTTCCAGAGGTTAGCGTTTTTCATGTCAGTGTGCAGTAAGTACACAGTTCTACAGATTGACTTTAACATATGAATGTGATTATCATTTTATTCTATGCAGTGTTGTAGTCTCTGCTACATTAGATTCAAGCTTCTTCTTAACTATTTAAAGGGATTGTTTCAGTGTTTCTTTTGGTAATACCACATTTACATTAAGCCATGTTTTCATAAATGTTCTACATGTATTTAATAAATATTCTGTATGTAATATATGGTGTATATACTACATGCTGTATTGCAACACCTAAAATAGTGTCCACAAAATACAGTTAAATTCCTACCCTCACATGTATTTTTGTATCATATAGTAGGATTTTGCTTTTCTTGCAGACATTACATCTCCTGTACCTACTTCAAAGTAAATCCTGCTGTGTACACTCATTTTAAGGATTTTCATGTTTAGTTTTAGAGATCATTATTTTTTTGTTATATATCACTGGTGTTCTTCTCTATTCTTTAATGATTTGAATTAATAAACTTATTTACAGTTTATAAAAACTACCATTGCATTATTCTGTTTGCTTAGTGCTTTTAGAGAGTGACTCGGCCAGGTTTGTCATGTGAAACTACCGTCCATTTCAGTTAAAATGAAAAAAATATCAATACACCCTGTACTGTCCATACTTTTGGGAAAAGTGAGTATCAGTGTTTAAAGTACAGACACTGATCCATTCTTTTAACTTACAGTATTTGGATTTGATTGCTTTATCCCTTGTTAAATCTCAATATCCATAGCAGTATTTGGTGAGCATGTTTTGAAATACAAACGAGGAAAAAAAGGATTTTAATATTGAAACTATTAAGGCTATTAAGGATTTGACAAAGATGAAGAGTAAATTCCATGAAAAACAAGTATTAATGTAAAGCATCTCAGAAAGGAGAAGTGTGAAAAAATCATACTAAAGTTCTCATAAAATCAGTTAAAAAATTTTTTTTTTTCCAAATAAAACTTGGGGCAGTGCAATCACTTTTGATGGGATAACATCAAAGTCTTAATTGGCAAGAGTATTTTTATAATTTCCAATTTTCATTTAGGTTATGTAGCTTACAATTTGTTTATAGACCAGTTTTAATCTTGGCCTAATAATGGATTTGCATTGAGAAAAAAACATAAAATGTGACTTTCCTACAATGAATGTGAACAATATGCATTAGTGTTATCATGGAGAATGAAAACATTTTTTTCCTATAAACTAAAACCTTAAATATTTAATTCATTCTGTTGCCATAATAGCCCTTTCTTAATTTTTCCTTTAAAATATATCATCTCAGTGTTTCATTTAGCACTGCTTTATTTTCAGTTAGATTTGATTCTCCACTTGAAAACTTACGATTTATGTAGTTTTTCATATGCATACATGGATACAAAATAAAACAGCAATCAACTCTGAAAATATGTGGATCTGTCTAGACTCTGAGGATTGTGACTTCTACAGTTTGTTTGTTTGTTTTTACAAAGGAATGATATTAATTAGTTTTTAAAATATTTTAAAAATCAGACAAAGTAAATTTAATACAATTGGAAGGCAGTTGTCTCTCAGTTTCATTTGCTTAGGAAAATACAGAATGCCATAATGTAAATCAATGTGCAGCGGTTTCAATATGTTCATGCTAATTGTAAACTTGGAAAAAATACTGAAAATGATAACAAAATAAGGAAAACAATAGCAGTAAAGGGTGTTGCTTTTTTTTTAAACGTTTCAAAATTTTCATATTTGAACCTTAAAAAAATAACAGTTGAAACATAGAGAAATAATTATTTTACTTTTTTTAATAATTATCATACAGTTGCTTGAAATATATGCTTCTAAGTGCAGACTGAATGAAATTAGATTATACTATATCAAATACACCAAGAATGCAAACTGTTTGTCTGATTTTGATTCTCAAATCAAAAACAATCTCTTTCAATGTGTTCTTTTAGTACATATAATTAAAGTTTTAATCTACATATATCCTAAATTGCATTTTAATGCTAAAAAGTTACCAACATTAATAAAACAATAGTATTTCATCTTAAAGAGAAACTCCGATCCTATTTAAATAGTTGACAGGCTTTCATTGGTTCTCATTCTGATTCCTTGGATTTTATTGCTCACTTCTTATTGGCCACAAGATTCAGATTCCTAACAACTGTGGAAGCACATTTTACCCTTCTCTGCTCCCGTTCCCACTATAATCAAATGACAGTCTTAACAATGATTTAGACAGTACAGAATTAGAATGTGTCTTTTTAAAAAAGTGTACTGCATTTTTTTAAAAACTAAGGTATGCTCAGGCTCTTTTTATATATCAGCAAAGCATACCTGGACAGTTTTACCAAACTATTTTATTTACCACAAATTGTAATTAGTATAATTCAGATCAGTTATGAAACTGGGTCAAAATAGTAAAAAAAAAATAGCTTGAAAAATATTACAGTGGGGTAAGAAGAAAAGTCTGGTAAAAAAAAAGCAAGTAAGAAATAATTACAACTTGCCTAAGAAAAAAATTATGAGAGCTTTCAACAGTTTTTTTGTGATTAAATAAGGAGACTGACATCTGAGTGTGCGCTTTTAGGAAATTTGATTTTTTTTTATTTCCTATGCATTTAAAACCAACTATATTTTACTGAATGAAACAAGAAACCAGAACAAGAGTTAAAACAAAAAAAAATGTCTCAGGAACTGAAATTCATTATTTAGAACTCCATATTACAGAATCCATGCAAGTACTCTTAAGTTAATTCAGAGTATGCGACAACATTCATCTGTCGTGTTTGAAATCAAAACATTGTGTGCATAATGCTGTAACCAGAAGTGGAGAATTTATTTTAACAAAAACAAATGGTTAGTTAACTTTTACTGACTGGTTCAAAACATAGACAAAAAAGTTTGTTAATTATAAAATGCATTTTCTGAGTTAATATATTGTGACCAATACTCAAAAAATAAAGCTGGTATTTTCCTGTCTTTTTGTGCTTGCCTTCTGTACACAGTTTTTTAAGTTTGCTATTTACTTTGCAGCATTCATCTTTTAAAGTTTTTACTCCTGATGAATGAACTGAAAGAGCTCTTTAACATTAGAATGTTCCCCCCCTCCTTTGCATTACTATATTTCTCTTTTTATTTATAAAATGAAGTATTGATGGATTTTGTTCTTCAGCATTCTGATGTTATTTATAGTATCCAGTTAGACAGAAATCAGTCACCTGTCACTGACATCTGTGTGAAAGAAGCAGGTTTAACATCTTAAAATTTATCTTTAACTTATTTCTGACTTCTTATTTAAACAGGATAACTCTAAATGTCTGCTTTACTTATACCTAAGTAAATTATGTTTCTGAATTTTTAGGGAGAAAACTTAAGCTAATGAGTTTATTATATGAAATTCAAAAGGTTGCTTGTCAAAGAGATTTTTAAAAAACAAAATCAGCTATAAGCTTACTGTTATTTTCCACTGACCAATAATAAGTTGTCAAAAGACAAACTATATTAGCTATTAAGTTAAATTATAGAATGGGTTACCTGTAATAAGAGGTGGATTGCTGTAGTTGGATATCTCTTAGTAAGCCTTTAAGTGCTACTCCTCTCTTTTCATTTAATTTCCTATCCTGCAATGATTCCGTATGGTGTTCAAATACTTTATTTTTTTGTGCCCACAGCTATAGTATCCCTTCCAACATGTTGTGAATACATAGTTAAAATGAGGATTGCTTCCAAAGCAAGTAATTTACTTCTCTAAAAACATCTTGCTCTCTAGTACTTAAATCCTAAATAGCATTTAAGTGGATATTTGCAGTTATAAAGTTCATGTAAATACCACAACCGTTTCAGAATTAACAAATCCTAAAATATCTTTCTGTTTTATACAGTGTAAGGAGGCATAGGAGAGTTCACCATGAGCCATTTCAGAGCCCAAACCTGCTTCCATTTAAGCCGGTGACTAATTTCTTACGGCTTTCAGTAGGATGCAGTAAAATACATACCAATTAGTTTCTCATTTAAACTATCTGGTTTAAATGAGTTCATAGAATTAGAATGTTCAGGCTTTTTTACACTAAAGTCCCTTGTGGCAAGTTTTGTGTATYGTATTAGGAAGCTATTTATAATAGGTCTTTTTATAAAAATTACATCCCTTTCTTTCTTACCTAATGGTCTGTTTATGTGGCATTTTAAGATATGTGATGTTATGTATTTTATGAAATGATGACATTAGAAACAAAAATAGTTTCATTTTGTGCTGTTTTCTGCTACAATTTTAAAAACTACTTTCCCTCTTTGGGTCCCAACACCACTCCCCCAAGTATTTATTTTTAATCCCTTCATAAACTGAAACAGACTACATGTCAAAGTCAGGAACGGATCCTTTACTGTATGCTTGCATATTTCATTATGCTACATAAATAATGCAAGTAAATCCAAAAGATACAAAAGCCACACAGCCACAGGCTGGCAGAACAGAGAAGCAGACACAGAGATTGGGCTTCAATGCTTGAAGGTGTAAAAGAAGGGTTAGGTTTAATGCAAGGCAAAAGTCCACACAATTCTAGTGAATAACTTAGTTATTACAAAGGAAGAGAAACTGAATCTGCTTACTAGTGTTATTGCACTGAGAGATTGTACCATCCCCTCTTCCAATTGCTGGTGTTGTAAAGGACTCAGGATAACTGTAGGGAATAAGGAAGTTAGAGACATTTGATTCTCACTTGTCTTTGGCCATTCATCTTTTGGATTTGCTCACTGCTAATAGAATATCCCATTTTTAGGAAGAGAGCAGAGTAACCAGTCAGGACATGCTCTGAAATTGGAAAAAGACAAATCTCAGTTTACTCTAAAAGAGAAGAATAACGCTTACATCTAAAAGGAAGGATAATGCTGTGTCTTGTGTGCTTTGGATGGGTTTTAGTTAAAGTAGATTGTTCAAAAGGCAGTAGAGGGAGACAAAAGAGGACAGGCTTGTAGCAGGTGAGTTTGTGCATGCTCCTGTCTATTCACCTTTCATTTCTTAAACAAACTGGACAGCCTAAGTAACTAGGTTACTCTGAAAACAAGGTCTTTTGCTCCATGCTTCTTACCACCTGTGGTACCCTGTTTCTGCACAATATTTCTATTGGCATAATATAAAATTAGCCAGGTCTTGCTCAACTAACTCAAAAGTACACCTTCCATCTAGCTTCAACAAAGCCACACATCTGTGTTTTTATGACTACCTGATTTTGCTATTTGAGATTGTCATCCTTTGTATTTAATTTTTAATTTGTATTTTTAATAATTATATATTGTAATTTAATTATAAATTCTGTTCTTAAATTTTATACCTGACAGAATTGAAGTCTAGGCAATTTCCTGTTGATACTCATATTGGCACCGAGTTACAGTATTTAGTAATTTGACCATGAAGGAATACTAAAGAATCACGTTTGTTGTTTTTAAGATAACAAAGTATGATTGATTTGTACAATTTAAGCATAGTAAAGGCAACAGTCACTAGTTCTTAAGTTACCTATTGCAATTAAATATTCATAAAGGAAAAGAACACCTTCCAATATCCTGCAAATCTCTGTCTTTTCCCTATGTCGTCATCAACTGTGTAGCTTTTATAAGAGATCGATGAAAGGGGCAATGTCTTTAAAGAGTTTTTTTCTTTTTTAAGAACAGACTGATTTTTACATTATGTCTTGGTTATCTAATTGTGGTTCCGATGAGCTAGGTAAGTCTCAAACAGTTAATAAGTTTACAGGTCACTTCACAGAGTCAAAGCCCTGGCATTTTATGGCCTTCTAATGAGCCGTTAAACTGGAGAAGAGGTAATTAAATATGGTATTCTGGTACAATGTACATAGTACTGACTCCAGCTCTCTGATTTTAGGTTCCTCAGAAGACGATGAGGTCATTCAAGAAGGTCTCCTCAGGCTCAGGTCAGTCTTTTTTATAGCGTCTTACATGGCTGACTTCATAATACTGAGGTAGTGTAACACTTTTGGCCTGCTGCCTCAGAGCAGGAATGCACCCTGATGAACTTTGGGGGAGGGGGAATCATTAATTTTTATCCACAAGATTCAAGAGTTCTTGCTTGATGAATTTTAAGTGTTCTTCTGCAAAATAAATAAAAATTATACAAGGAACGCTTAGTGACAGTAGCCCACTGTTAAATATCTACTGTAAACCGTATGAGCCCAATGTTTTTAAAAGGGTTCTTGATCTATCAGAAAAGTATATTTACAGATGGCCATAAACATTACAGTCGCAGAGTAAATTTTAATTCCCTGAGTTACTTTCATCATACTTTTTACAAACGCTGGTTAGGCGTTATAACGAAGCAGTGCCCTCTAATCAAGACTGGACTATATACATATATATGTACATTTGACGCACCCACATGGCGGCAACGCCAGCCTGCCCGATCCTCTCAGCCGCCGCCGCCGCCCAACGGCCGGCCACCTCAGCCGGCGGCGGGAGGCACCTCGGGCGGCACCCGCGGCCGTTGCCCGGGGGGGGGCCTCGCGGCGCCCGCCGCGGCGCATGCGTGAGGCGGGCGGCGGCGGGGTCCTCCCCCCCGTGGGGCGTGGGCTCAGCCCCAGTCGGAGCACCGGTGTCCTCGCTGCCCGGCGTGGCGGCAGCAGGAGCTCCCTCCAGAGCCCTCCCAGCCCCGGCGGCGCTCACCGTGGGGTGCTCGATAGCCGCCGCGGGGGGTTGCGCTTCCAGTTTACCTGCGCGCCGCGCCGGGCCGGGCCGGGCCGGTGCTGTGAGCGTGTGCTCGCGCCGCTGGCGCGGCGGCGGCTGCTAAAGCGCGTAACGCAGCAGCGGGCGCTCGGCGCCGCGGCGCGCAAGCACGTTAAGGGCAGCGCTTAACGCCCGTGGCGAAGCAGCTGGGGGTGGCACCGGGAGCGAGAGCGCGGTTGTGAGGGGCCGGCGCAGCCTTTAATCCGGGGAGGTGAGCGGCTGCGCTTGCCGCCGTCCTGTCCTCCCCGCAGATACCTTGGGGGGGATAGGACAGCGAAGTCGTGCAGCTTGCTGTCTGTTCGGGTTACTTTAGGTGGGCAGCGGAATGCGGATCGTCTGTCTGCACCTACGGGGGTCTTCTCGGAGGGCGGGATTTTAGCCGTATCGGGCTTCTCCAAAAACGACCAGTTAGAGCCTCCTTAAATCTGACCAGGGAAGCAGTCTTTATCAGTTGCAAATCCACAGCTGAAAAACTGTTAATGTACGTGAGACCACATCCTGCAGTAAGCTCTCGGACGGCTTTCGATATCCTAATGCCCTCGGATTACATTCAGGATTAGAGCAATTTCGAATATTTTAAAAATGCCTCTCGCAGACCATCGATAGCGCAAACAAAAATCCACGGAATGCACCGTAAACCGTGCAAGAACGGTTTTCAGCCACTGACAGCCACGGCATTTCACTTTAACAGAAAATATTTGTAAGGGATTTACCTCAAACGATACTCCGATCCTGTATCAAAATAACACCTCCTGCAAACTACCGTGTAACTCCTTCAGCGAGGGTCTCCTCGTCTCTAACTACGAAGCAAAATACGCGCTTTAAAATACCGTGCGCGTTAAGAGGAGGAGCCGCGATTTATGAGTGTTATTTGCCAGCATGCCCCCGCTTCGGGTTTAAAAGGTTAAAACCGGGACTTCTGCGCCGGGCGGACGGCTGCTGCGCGCAAGTGTGGCTGGTTTGCGCGGTAGCGTGGCGCCGGCTCCGCAAAACGTGCTCCGGGGGAGGCGGCTGCCGGGCTCCGACCCCGGCGGGAGCGGGCTGAGGCGCTTGCTTGTAATTAAAGCGCTATTTGGTTAAGCAAACCGTCGTGATTATGCAGCGGATAACTTCATATCCTGGGCATGCACATGCGGGGTAAATCCCACTTCTCGTCGTTTCTGATAATGAAAAACGCGCAATTGAATCGGGGCGGAGTTCGCTTAGTTCACTTTTTTTTTTCCCGGAAATCTGAAACAAGCTGTTGGTTTAATATCATTCCCGCACCTCCGGTAAGACGCTCGAAGTCGGGGAAGACATTAACAGCCGGGAGGTGGCTCGGCGCGACCAGTCCCTAGTGTCTGAAATGCGCGGGGAGGCAAGTGGCCGCATTCTCCATTTGAAAGAACCCACATTTTTCTGGAAATGTTGAACAAAAGAGTTAAAACAAAGCCCTGCGCGGGTGCGTGTGTGGGAACCTCCGGGAAAGACCCGGCGCCTCCGGTGCCGCCGCGGACGGAGCGGCCGTTGCGCGGGCTCGCGCCGGTTCCTCGCGGGTCGGGCGGGCGCTTCTCGCCGTCCCGGGGGGCGGTGAGGCAGCGGGGATGCGGTCCCCACGGAGCCGCGCTCCAGCGCTCGCAGGCAAAGCGCTGCCCTCGACCCGGGCTCTCCGCGGCGTCTGTCGTGCAACCGCGGCAGAAAGGGAAGGCGGTTTTGGCGCCCAAACCGTAGGTGAGAGGGTTTTGGCGGGAAGAGCCGCTGCTCAGGAGAGTGCTCTCCCTCTCCCTCCCTCCCTCTCCCTCTCTCTCTTTCTCTCCCTCTCTCTCCGCTTTGCCTCCCCCACGCCCCCATCTCACCCTTTTAACTCCTGTGGTGCATTACCCGAGATCGGACACATCCCTCATCCGTCACCTCAGGACGGCGAAACCCAAGTCCCTTCCTCAGGGACCTCCCGCCCCTGTCCGTCTCGGGACAGACGGGCGCACACACACACACGGGATGGGAAATAACGACTCGAGGAGGGCATTAAACGTCCTGGAGTCACTTCGGGTCCTCGCCCGCCCGTGCGCAAGGAGCGCGGCACGAAGGGCTGGGGGGGGGGGGGGGGAAGGCTGCCTGGAGCCTGCGGGGCAGGCGCCGCCTCTCCGGCGGGCACCGCTGCCGCAGCGCCGAGCACCCCGGGCTGGGGCCGGCTCGCCCCGCCGCGGGGGGGCGCTTTCCCGGCGAGGGGCAGCAGCGGCCCCAAACCTGCCTCGGCGGGGGGGGGGATGTGGCCCGCCGCGGCAGGGCTTCCCCTCCCCCGTTTTAGGAAGGACTCCGCTGTAGCTGGGTTTAATAGAAACCATCGCGGAAACAGCGCGGACGTTTTGTTTGCTCGAGCATGAGCGGGGCCGCCGGGTTTGGCGGCTCGGTGCCGGGCTGCAGCAGCGACCCGAGCGAGGAGAGCGCGGGGCAGCGGCGCGGCCGGGCTCCGCGCCCAGCGCTGCGCGGCTCCTGCTTTTCCCGCTGCCGCGCGGYGGCAACTGCTCGCCGGGCTTTGCCGTGGGGAGTCGCGGCGGCACCCCGAACTCTGCTTGCAAGCGCAAAACACGCGTCTTGGTTCGCGTGCACGCGGGAGGATTGTTTCGGTTTTGCGCTTGGGTGTGTATGCGGAATAGAAGAAATCACAGTTGGGACATAAAAAGTTTTAGGAAGGCGACAAATTGGAAAAACAATACCATGGGTCTTGGTTTCACAGTTTCAAGGAAGCTCTTATTCTGCTTTTATACAGTGATCCAGTTTCCTATTATTGACCAAAGTTAGCATCTGTTTAGAGGGATGTACAAATAGGATTATGGTTTTGCATATGAAATGTATAGTAAACTAATTTTCCCCCACCTGGCTTGTTCTGTAGGATTTTCCCCCTTTATCTTTTTGGCCCTTCCACCCCTACCCCTAAGTATTTATGGCTGATTCTTTGTGAATGAATTTTGGAAGGGTGTTGGTGGTTGGGGGTCTGTTCTTTTTTTTTTTTCTTCCTTTTTTCTTTCGGAGAGTTCCCAGCTGGCAACAGCTCTCTACCTTCCAGAAAACTTGAAAGGATGATGTCCCTTGCAGGAAATGAATGAGTCGATAACATCTGACACCAGTGACCAGTCCAGTGACCCCAACCTTAATTCTACTAATACTGGAGGCCTGCAAATCTCAGTAAAGACCCTTTGCAAATTTCTCTCTCCCCCTTTCCATTTTACAAAATCTGCATTTATTTTTCAATGTAGGGAATACTTTGCAACTAGTATGTTTGCATTCAAAAAAATTCCCATTTTGTAGCCTTACATTTATTCCTTAAAAAAATCATGTTGTATTGAATTTTAATTCAAATCAAACTTGCTAACAAAAGACAATTTTTCCATTTAATGAACTCAATTCATTTGTGCCCATTAACCAATATTCTAGTCTCCAAGTATTTTATATACCAAATGTAGAAGAATAAGAAATCAATCTGAACAAATAAAGACTTTAAAACTGTATGAAACAGAATATTTTCTGCCTTTTGAAGGGTGGGATGGAGAGAACTAACATTTGATAAATATGCCCCACTCTGCTACAAGAAAGGGAGTTTTAGGCATTTCAGATAAGTATGGTAACCATTTTTTTCTTCAGGTAACCTTAATTTTGTTCAAAGCTGGGCTTTCACCTATGTTAAACCTCACATATTTATTAGATATTAGAAATCGTCATGGTCATAACATCCAAGCATATAAAATTACTGGTGATTTAATCTTGTAAAATAATCGCTATTGTAAAGGGGGAAGGGAGGTTACAAGCAAAGAGAAATGGTATATTGCACGAATGCGTAAGGCAGGTCAGTGCAGGAAGTCGACCTCCACTGTTGAAATAACCTATAGGAAATTTACGGTTGAAGACTGCAAAGGAATTTCAGGATTTAAAGCTTCTGCTCCGCTTGCCAGATTGCTTGTATTTCTACACTTTTGCCCACCCTCGCTTCCTTCTACCAAACGATCAAGCTGAGCACCCTGGTATTTCACACACAAATTAGAGGAGAGCAGGGGCATTTACGCTTTCCTGGAAGGCAACAACAGGAGTAAACAGGCCCATCGGGGCAAAGGCGTCCCCCTTAATTGGGCAGACTGATCGACGCCACTTCCAAAACAACAGCAAGTGCTTTGCAAATTCATAAAACCACTTATTCAAGTTCTGCACGGATCAGTTTGCTGCTTTGGCTTTTATTTGTGGGTGTGCGTGTGTGTCCATGGGATAAGAGAGGATGCCGGGGGGGGGGAGGGGGAAGAGAAGGAAGGGATTTTAATAAGAAAATAATTGAGCCCAGATTTTAACAAGTTATAGGCAACGTTTAAAGGTTATACAACACTGGATGTAAAGTGAGGTTGTATGTGAGTAGATGATCAGAACAGAAAAGGCAAAATGCTGTTTCCGTAATTTTATTTATATTCCTTTACTTGAAAGAGAAAAGACGGATGGAGAAGAAAACGGAATAATCTCACTTAATTAGGGGTTGGGGTTTTTAAGGTCTTAAAATTTATTACTTAAAATGCTCTTGGCCGCAGAGGCAACAACGGGAAGGGCTTGCGAGTTTACACAGTTTATAGCTGTGTACCTGTGAGAGTGGGGGAGCGGTGAATTTGTAAAGGGGTCTGTTCAGGCTGTTACATGTAACGCGCTTCTCTGCTAGGTTGCACCCCCCACCCGCTAGCAGTGAAGATTTGAAACTGCAGCCCCCGATCAGCATTATTCCTCTTCTCTTTGTCTTCTTCCTCCTGCCTTTTTTTTTCGCCTTCCTCCTTTCTAGCAAATCCTTTTCTCTGTCAGTCCTCCTCCTCCTCCTCCTCCTCCTCCTCCTCCTCCTTTTCCTCCTCCTTCCCCCCCCCCCACCGCCCTCCCGGGGAACAATCGCTGCTGATTGAGGTTCACTCTAATACCAGGCTTGAAAACTGGGCTCTTATTTAGGAAGTCATTAATCACATCCCCTCCCCCGGAAAGAGATGGCGGAGAAACCTGTGAAGTACAATTCCTCGCCCCATCCCCCTCCAGAAATGTTTTGAAACGCTAAACCCCAGCACAATCTGGGCCGTATGAAGGTGATACTGCGTTTCCGCTGCGCTTTTAATTTGAATGCGCGCGTAGTAACGCGAGGCAAGGGCGCGCGCGGGAGGCGGCTGCGCGCCCGCGCAGGCAGCGCCCCCCCCCCGCTCCCCCGAGGCCGGGCGGTGCCGGTCAGGTGCCGGCCCGGTGCCGGCCCGCCGCAGCGCGGCCGCGGTTCCGTGCGCGGCGCGGAGCTGCCCGCTCCGGGTGGGAGCAGCGGCCGGCTCGGGGACAAGCCCGTGGTGCGCGCAGGCGGCAGCGCGTGCTGGCACCGGTGTCCCCAGCGCATGTGCGCGGCGTTTACGCGTAGCGTTTGTAAACACCTTGCGCTCGCCTGTGCACGCGTACCCCACCGACAGCGTGTCCATGCATCCTAACCGCCGCCTGCCCGCCTCTGCTGAAAATTATTGTAATGCGAGCTGCATAAACACATGCATCCTCCTACACATTTGTGCGTGCACAGGAATACAGAAACCCCAAAATACGTCATCTCGGTTTCCCGTAAAGAAGTGTGCAGATTAGCTGTCGAAAAAAAAAAGTGCTTGAAATTTCTTGTTCATTCATAAATTATTTTGGTGTGTCAGCGTAGTTGAAATGGCGATTGGCTACTCCTGCCTCTTGCCAACCCCTTAAGGATCCGATGTGAAATTAGTAGCAAGAAAGCATGTAATTGACAAAGTCACGTGTGCGCAGGGGGCCAGAAACTGAGCGAGAGAGAAGGGGAAAAATCAAAAGAGGGAAAGCACATTAGACCATGCGAGCTAAATTTGTGATCGTTCAAAATCAGGATGTTAGATTAATACAGAAGACCGCTTCGATCCAAAGGGAAAGTTTTCATCTCACGAGTTTGGAGCAGAGGGCCCGTGGGGCAACATGGCCGAAGGTTAATTTTCTTTTTCTATTGTTTTACTATGATTTTCGCTCGCTCGCTCGCTCTCTCCTTTTCTCTCTCTCTCTCCCCCCCCACCCCCCTTTTAACCCAACTATGCATTACCCTTCTTTATCAGCTCGCGCGAGGGGGCTTTCTACAAACCTATTGTTGCAGATCTCAAAAACTGTTCCGTACCGCCCACACCGATTCAGAACCTGAAAAGCTTTCACGGGGCTATTGTTTGAATTGTTCCTGTTTGATTAAGCACAGTTTCAGCGGTGGGATGAGAAAACGGTTGTACACCTGTCCCCCCAACTTTAATCGAAAGTTTATTCCAAGGAGGGATGGATGCACGTTGGAAAATAGTGGTTTCAGCGCGGCATGTGCAATAACCAGTCGTTGTGCAATCTGCCCAATTTTGCTTATTCTCTCTCTTCCACCCCTCCTCACCCAGCCTCCCCCCTCGCCCCCGGTCCCGCGCCTTGCAAGGAGAGACTAATTTGGCTGAAAGTTTCTGCTGGGAAATGGGATCGGTCTTAAATCAGCAGTATTCAAGTAAAGTATCGCGTTCTGTGCTGTAATGTGGCTGAAAGATGGAGTTAAATGGAAAAATACACGTATGTACAGAAACGTGGGCTGTGCAAAGAGAGGGAGAGAGCCTCTACGCTGGGCTTCCTCTCTCTAACCTCTGGTGATTTTATTTTTTGACCCATTTTAGGGAGAAGGTTGCTTGGTTTAGGATTTGGTGTAAAACCGGGAAAAAAACCAAAAAAGCTGTTTTCGCAATTTGTTTTTGGTTTTGCTTTGTTTGCTTTATATTTTTCTGTTTCTTCTGTAGAAAGTCCTTTATACAGTGGCAAAAGGATGTTACCAGAATTTAACTCTTTGCTTTGCATCTTGTCCCCCCTCCTTTCTTTTTCTCCCCCCCCCCGGCCTTTCCCTCTTCCTCAGCAGGGGCGAGTAAAGGTGGAGACGAGCCCGGGAAGTTGCCGGAGCAGGAAGAAGAGGAATCCCAGGTTTTGCACGGGACAGGCCATTGCAAATGGTTCAATGTGAGGATGGGATTCGGGTTCATCTCCATGAGCAATCGAGAGGGAAGCCCCTTGGAGTCTCCGGTCGATGTCTTTGTACACCAAGTAAGACCCATTTTTGTCTTCCATCTCAGCCTGCCACATTCGGTTGAGCTCAGCGGGATTCCGGTTTCATGTGACGAGAAGTTACCTGTTTTTCCTAGATATTTAAGTACATCTGTAATTAAAAAGTTGCCGTAGGTAGAGGTTTTGTTGGCAGCATCCGATTTGAGTAAATAAGGTTGTTAGATTGTGCTAAGTCTCTGGCTGGAGATTTGTGCAAAAGGATAATGTTGTTTCTCCATATCTTACCCCGTGGTTAGGAAATCTTCCTGTGCTTTTTAGTTATTTTTAAATGTCACATCTTTCTTTTTAACAAGGTCTAATATTTGTTACCTGATGAGGCACAGATCACTTTCCCTGGAAGGTGATGAAAATTAAACTCAGAGAAGGATAAATAAACGTCCTTTTCATTTAAAAATCATTTGAATACATTTTAAAACTCTTTTCATGTAAACCTCGAATTGCTTTTTAAAAGCTTATCTGAGAGTAGTTAGTGAAATTAAAATATAATCATAGTCTTATTTTGCAGTAATTCAGACCTGAGAGTGTCCCCATGGTAATGCACCGCAGCATCTACATGGTTTGTTTGTTTGAAATAATCTCCTTGAAAAAATGTAACGATTAAGAAATAAGACCAAAAGCACTGTCTCTGCAAGGCTGTTGGACTGAGAAAAACCGTATCGCCATTGTTTTTGGTTTTTAAACATACTTGCGTGAACAGTGGTCATATTTTGAACATAGAAACTTGTGCGAATGCCTTCATGTGAAGGAGTTTCAGATGCAAAATCTATAAAATCACAAAATTGAGGGAACTTTTCCAAAGTCGTAGCAGGGCTTGTTAAGAAGGGGCATGCGTACACCTTCCCTGGTCGTTGTGTTAGTCTCCAGTTGCAACAATGCTGTTTTGAATTTCACTGGTCTTCTCAGAAACGTGGAGGTGCTCAAAGAACAGAAGAGCAGTATCTGCTAGGTAAAGAGACCATTTGGGGTTTGGCTCGGGCCATGTTATTGAGGCAAAAGGCATCTTAACTTTTTACATAGTTGTCCATTTTCTATGACGTTTGCAATGAAAGTGGGAGGGGGGGTCGCTCCGTGGTTATATGGTGAGTCCGTCTTTCTGTTTCCGTTTCATGGCCTGGCCTTATTTTGTGGTAACTTTCACCAGGCATTTTCGAGGAATATACTGCTCATTAGGTTAATGAAAAGGTGACGAGAACTTTGAAACGGGCTTCTTTCTGTGGCATGTAGCCTTGCTCCTTGTGGTGGTGAAGTGGATTTCTGGCCTTGCTGTGTTATGGGTATCCTGACCCCAGAGCCTGGACAGTATTAGCTGCTTACATTTGAAATTACGTACAAAGTGTGAAATCAAAGAAGAAATTTATTTTTCATGTAAAAACTATACAAAAAGATTTAAATTCTTACACTTCCTGCTTTGTACTGACATGTAAGGTGCCCCTCTCTTTGCTGCTACTACTTTTTGGAACTGAATTAATGAAATACTTACCAAAGTAGTAGCATTTTTCCTCGTTTCTCCCTTTCTTCCTCCCTTTGTACCTTTTTAAGTCATTAATTGCACTTTACAGTCCTATAAATTTACTTTATAGCTGAAAGAAAACTTTTTCTTCATCTAATTTTCTCTTAATACTCTTTATTCTCTTTGTTCCTCAAATAATAGAAGAAAAATACTTGAAGCATATCAGTGTTATTAATAAATAAATGTCCTGGAAAACAATGATTTTCTTAGAGCTGATTAAACAGAGAAGTGTTGAACTATCAGGTAGTGTTGTTCCATAATGAAAAGTATTCATAGAAAATAATAAAAAGGATGTGGTATATTTGGAAGTCTGTATTCAGTTGTGTCCTCTAAAAGATGTGGTCTTCTACAAGAAGGAAATGTTAGAAACATGTATGCTTGTTGATACTTTACTAATCTGCAATTTATCAATATTCTTACAGTTTCTAAAATGTGCTGGTGTATAAAGCAATGAAAAATGGCATGTTTCATTGTGCATAAACTGTGTGCCTCAGTCACTTCGAGTATTTCTTAGAGATATGTCTTACTGAGTGAATTTAGTAGTAGTAGTCCACTATGGATTGCTCTTGCAACAAAGAAAATACCTTATGTTTCTCATCTTTTTCTTCCTGCTGAAATCTAGGATAGGCATAAGCTTCATGGTGACATTAATCTTCTTTCCATCAGTCAAAAGTTGAATTTTTCTGTTTAACGTAATGGGGAGAAGCTGTATCTATTTTGGTTCAGAGTACCTTTTAGATAATTCATATTGCTATGTAGAATGCTTTGTGTTAGCTGACTAGCTGAGCAGAGGTAACAGTAGCAGCCAGAGCATAAAAATATCTTTAAATCAGTAATGTTATTTAAAGAGGGGGGGTTTCATGCTTTTACAGAGTCTATCGCTTGAACAGTGATTGCACCCTATTCTTAAGTTTTATGCATTTGAAAATTTTAATCATGTGTAAAGTCCCTTTGAGGCAAAGACATTAGTTTATTAATATGTCAGAACAAAATATTGCTGTTTAGAACTGCTTTGAAAACCGTTTTTAAAGTGTGTGCACGTAGTGTAGTGTGCATTCACCCATTCTGCAATGTATGTAGCTACTAAAATCATACAGATTCAGACAGTCTAAGTGGAGGAAGAAGCTACTATCTTATTTAGTCCAAGTCCTGTCAAAGGTAGCTTGAACCCTAATAATAGTTATACTGCCTGACCTTACCTTCTTTTCTTGGTGAAACTGTGCCAAGTTTAAGATCCTGCTATGAGCAAAAAACTTTTTAGATAGTGAAAATTCCTGTAATAGTTTAAGCTCATTATACCTAGTTTTCTGAACTTGCAGTATATAATTTTTCTTTCTTCTCGGAATTTCTCTTGGTAGTTTAAAGATTATAGTAATGTTTTTCTTAAGTCAATGCTTCACTAACTGTATACATTGATATATTTTTAGAGGACAATACTTGTGTTTGAGTCCCTCTTCTTCCTTATCCAATGAAAATYCTGTTCATGAAACAGCTGCAGTATTGAGGCTTTAAAACCCTACCTTTTAAGTCCTCCCTTCAGCACTAAGCATTTTGATTGATCTTCTCTGAACTACCTTTAGTTTGTTGTTACCTTTCTGGTAATGAGGTACCTAGAGCTAGACGCATTATTTCAGGTAGAAACATGTCAGCGATAATTTATGTGCATCTCTGTGTGTTTGTGCAATGTAAATAGGGTGCATTTGTAAACATTTACACTCTTGTCCTTTCTTAGCTTTATTCTGATACAATTTACATGTTTAAAGTCACCTGTTAGAACCGTTCAGTGTCATATAAAAATTACAAATCCTAAAAACTATTTAATTTTTCTGAACCCTGCCATGTCAAATGCAGTAATGTGACTGGTCCGTTGTGTTTCTTTTGCATAAAAATGAATGTTAGCAAAGTCAATCTTGTGTAACACTATTAAATCCAATGAATATGCCCCTTACCGCATTTGGCTCAGTATTGTTGCTTACATTGTTAATTGGTTAAAATGGAAGGTATATTATATCTTCTGTCATCTGAATTCTGCCCTTAATTATGTGTGAACTGTTCTTGTTAAAGATTATTTACTGAAATAAGTATTTGTCAAAGGGTAAAACTGAGACTGCTGAGGTGAGATAAGTGAAGCCTCTTCTGATGCACGTGGAAAAAAGGTGTTCGTTGCTATGAACTAAGAGAAGAGTTTGAGCCCTGAGAGAATCAGAAAAAGGATGGTTTATTGTTTGTTCAACTGCATATTCAAAATCGTACACACAACTCTGAGTACAACTTTTTTAGATGCTGGCAGTACAACATAAACACTGTGGATTCTTTTTTTGCTTACATTTTGTATGGATTATGTTGGAAAAGTGTTTAATTTCCCTGTGCTTGGTGTGAAGCTCAGATGTCAAAGATGATAATGAAGGGTGGGGTGGTAGATGTAAATAGATGCGTTTAAATCCGTGTTTGTGAATAACAGGTTATAATTTTATGTTCTGTTTCTGAGTGAGGATGGATTGTTCAGTTTAGAAGATGTTAACTTCGTTTTATAGTCCAAAATTCTCATTGCATGAAGAGTTTAATTTAAGGATTTCTGAATTGGGACTTTAAACATGATCTTTCCTCGGGATCCTTTTATGAGGTTGGGAGAGGAAGGAAGGGAGGAGCAGCAAGCAGGACTTGGTAAATTTTGTTTTCCCATTAAAAAGAACATGGTTGATTTAAAATTTTTCACTTTCATCTGAACTTTCTTTCAGTTATTGCAAGTACTGTTACTACAAGTTACTGTTTTTACAAGATTTGATTAAAAATGGAAGACATCCTTTTTTTCTTCCAGTGAATCTTTCTGCATTGACAATAGTTTGTTTTATAAACTCTGCTCCTATTTGTTATTTGTTGCAAGTACTTAGAAAAGAGGGAAGAGGAGAATTTCTGAGAATATTCAGTTATGATTGTAAACAGGCAGAAGAATAAATAGGAAGTTAAATACATATGCAGCATCTGAAATGTTTTTTCCTTTAATTTGACTGACCATCCTTTTTGATGCTGAATAAGATGCCTAATCTTTAAAGTCCTATTTATTTTAGTCATAGTTGAAGCACTTACACTATAAGATATACAAGACTGAGCATGGCATGATACATTGAATACAGACTGTCTCTAATATTATGAGCCATAGGATCCTATGCCTGTACAAGGATGGATTAATTCATTGGTACAGCTTTTCCATTTCACCATTATTACGCTGGGAGCTTGTAAAAGCTACTTAATTGCGCAGGGTAACTGAAGTTCTGGGCAAGCAAGTGGGATCAATAATAGATTGTTCTTTGTTGTTAAACGCGACCTAGCAATGCCACTTTGAAGTACAGAAGTCTCCGTGCAGAATAYGCTACTCCAAACCTGTCTGCCTTGTCTTCTGATGGGGACCAGGCAAGCCCAGTCCTAATCAAAACAAAAGGGGCTAGCAGGATTTAGAGAGGAAAGCTGAGGAAGGAAGTGACTGGGGAATAAACATGGTCCACAGTGAGCTTGTGTGCAAGAGATCTGGCGGAGAGCAGACCTACATAAAGACATGGGTGTCACAGACAGCAACCCCAATTCGTATCAGATCTATGAAGAGTAATCTGATGGAGGTCCCAAGCCAAGTTCAGGCCCGCAGCAGTTGTGCACACAGAGAAAGTTGACTTTAAATTGTGGGGACCATACATTTGTGATGTAGAGCAGTGCAGCCTTGTTTTGTTTTGTTGGTTTGTTTGTTTTTTTAATTCTGGCTACTAATTAGACCAAGTCCTACATTTCAGGCCCTGCCTGTGGACATAGAGACAGATGGCAAAAAAACGTAGAGGTTTAGATAGCTGACTGAAGCAACTTGTCTTTTGGAATTTAATTTATGGAGTTGTCATCTGTGATAAATACATTTCAGATTTAATCTGTTTACATCTAAAGCCAACATTACAGTGCATTTTTAATCTATAGACAGTATTTAGCAGTATTTAAGTGAATGGGAAGTCCGATTAAACCTAAACAGTGTTGATTCAGCTAAGATTTTGCTAAGCAAGTTTAAATATTTAATGTTYACACGCAAAAATCACAGATGTTCCAAAGAGAGAAGTCTGTAATGGGATAGTTTGTCTTTAGAGAGATTTCTGTCTTTGACAGAGGAGTAAGTAAACCCTTTCCAGAGCATGCTATCCTCCTTTTTTCCAAAACTAAGGAAGTTGTGCACAGGGCTTGGGATGCTGGAAGGAAGAGGATATTTTGTCTGGGGCACAAATAGAAGATATCAAAGCAGATATATGAACCTAAGCTAAGAGGAAATGAATTGTCAAATTGGAAAAAAAATGTTGCTGTTGTTGCTTGACCTGGTTTGCAACTAGATCACTGAGGTAGTATCTAGACCTGTTCAGAGTTTTATTGTAGACGCTCCATAAAATATACACCCATCCAAATAAGGTTTAATTTGTCTTCCTATATGTAACCCATTTTAGTAAGGGCCTGTCATCTTTCCCCCCGACATCAATAGAAGCAAAAGTAGGCCCATGAAGGTTTACAAAGGTATATAAAAGTGCCTGGAAAGGTTTGATCTAAAGATGATCTGAGGAACCTAGAAACAAAGAGGGTAAAGACCATTTATGATGTGTCTTAAATGAACCCAAAGAAATAAGGGTATGCTGTTTTTAAGATTTTTTTTTTTCTTTCCTTAAATCAACTGAAAGCTATGACTGATACTTAGCTCTTTTCAAGGGACAATTACACAGGACAGGTCTGGACTAGAAGTGTTTGCCTGCTGGATATCATTGGCAAAGGCAATGGATCCTTAAATTGCTTTTATATTAGAAGAGTATTAGTAAACACCCCTGCACGGAGGGTGAGGAAGTTCTTTTGATTGCTTGATTGTATTTATTTGGACAAATTGGTGTCCTGGCTCTTCCTCAGATTATTTTGGCTGGTCTTGATTTGTTTGGGGTGGGGGGGGTAACTCCTCTTGGGAGATGGCTAGAGTCCAGAGGTGGCTCAAGCTGCTTGTGGAGCAGCTGCCAAAACTGCTGCAAGTTTTACAGTCATCTGTATTAAAGAAAAGTGGCAGTGATTTTGATTTTTTCTTAACATGCAGCAGGTCAGCAGCTGCTCTGCAAGCAGCTGAGTTGTCTTTGCAGTAGCAGTGTGGTGAACAGGCCACTCTTCCTTGTGAGAGTCCAAGGCAACGGCTTTATGTGGACGTTTGACATTTGGCAGCAGTGCTGTTTAAGTGAGCTTCAAGAGCATTTATAGCTCTCTCCCTCCTGGGCCAGCACAAGTGCTCATGCAGCTGCATGGTGAAGCCAGTTGGGGAACGCTTGTTCTGTTGTTCAGCTGCATCAGTTTTCGTATCTTATAAACTACGTGGCCCCACAAGTAAGGGTGGGCAGAGCTGGTGCTGTGGTGGGGCAGGCAAGGAGGTGGGCAAGCAGCTAGGGTGAAGTGAGGGTGCTGGAGAAAAGAGAGTTTGGAGCTACTGTCACAGAAATGTGAGTGAAGACTCCTCTGAAAGCAGTGGAATGAAATGCATTCAGGACTGGACTAGAAGTGGACTGAAATGAAATGCAGCCTCCTCTGGTGCAAAATGGCAGGATACTAGTATTAGCTTCTGGGGAGGAAGAGAGAATGAAAGTCACAGTGGCTTTAAAAAAAAAAAAAGAAAAAAGGGGGGGCACACAGGAAATAGCACAAGCCACATAGATAATTCACATAGATTAAAAAAATCACATAGATAATTTGTATTCCAAAGATCTAATTTAGTGCTCGAATAATATTTTGGAAGGAGGGAGGTTGAAGGGTTTGGTTTGGTTTTGATGGCATCAGATGTTAGTATTTTTCACCTGTTAAATTGTATTTTCATACATTTTTTACTTTTAAACTATTAATTTAAATATAGTGATCACTTAGTTGGGCTTTAAATGTCTTTCTTTAAAAAATACTTTTGAGGCAGCTGCTTATTTTAAATATCTCTTAACATTTTAAGTTTAAGATGTTCTCAGAATTCCTCTCATCAGTCCTTTGTGACATTTTCTGTGTATTTTCTCAGTACTTGCATAAAACAACATACTTGTGGAAGACATAAGTTCATTAACTTCAGTCAAAAGTGACCTGATTAAATGCGGAAATATAGCTAGATCACTTATTTTTAATATACTTGATTAAAATAACAATTGTGTTCTTACTATTATTAGAGGATTTTTAGTGATGTTTCCCTTTTACTTCTGTTAATATTCTTCATTATTATATGAAATAATGATATGCCTTTAAACCAAATCCCATTCACTATACTTAATTGGGAAGTTCAGTTGCACTTTCAGGGGGTATCTGAGTAAATGCATGAACAATCAATATTTGGAATATATTATTTGTTTACAAAATCTATATTCCATGAGTATGATGGAATTTATGATACTGTGTTAGAAAACCCTAATGTTATAATTACACTCATGAGTACTCCTCGTGAATATAGCTGATAGTGGCTTTCCCATCAGTTATCTGTTCTCACAGAGGCTCTTTTCTAATTAGTCATGGTAATTTATAGGTGTGCAGCTTTGAGGGATTTTTCTGAGTTGCTTTTATTATAGTGCCACTTGAGGCTACTTTAACACTTGTGTTATAACTTCTTTTGTTTATGGGTATATAAATTCATGTACCAAAATAATCCCTGGACTGAAATTGAGCATAAATGTGATAGCACTTGTGTATTTTAGCAGACTAGACTACACATGAAGTTGGTTGTTTTCGAAGTACAGGTGTCTTTAAAATGAATAGTGCACCTGTGCTATAATTTTAAAACTGTTTTACTTCATTTTACAACTGTATTTTGCAAGCTAGTAACCAAAGTCTTGGTTGCCTTTATAGGCTATTTCTAATAATACAATATTGGTAGAAATATGGGGTTTTAAAAAGCCTCTGCTGAAACATGTGTAGTAATTTCTGAATATTTTTAGACTCATATTGGAAATATAAAAATATATATATAAAGGTTTTAATCTAGAATGTGCTCACTAAGAATACCCAAGCTGACTTCTGAAGACTTTGGATTAGACCCTTAACAAACTCCTAGTATTTAACATTTAGATGTATATTGGTATCTTGCACTGTTTACTTACCTAGTGTAAGACACAAAGGTTGCACATTTTGAGAATTAGCCCTTGCTGACACTAAAATGAAAAAACATCAAAGTATTACAGGCCAGTTTGCTTCCCCCCACACACACACACCAAATATGGTCAGTAAGTCAGGTGAACTGAAGTTTGAGAATGATTTGAACAGCAGACAGAAATTTTTCCATAATGTAATTTTAAACCATTTCATCCTTCTTTTCTTGTGGATATTACAGTGCAGATGGGCCAAACCCTACTCCATTTTCTTATGGGAGGCAGTCCCACTGACCTGTGAAACCTGTTCAGTAAACTGGACAGCATTTGTGTAAATTAGGAGCGTATTTTAAGCCTATCATATGAAAGATCTTACTGGAAGTATTCGGTGTATGCCCTTTGCTTTTGTGTGTTTTGTTGTGCTCAAAACTTTGAGGACCATATAATGATCTGATTTGTTCCCTTTATGTTTCCTAAAATGTAAAAGTAAAGTAGGGTTTGGTTCAGTGATGCTTAATTAAAAGTTTAATGTAAGGTCCTTAAAATCATACAATTTAATATTATGTATATGGATGAACTTGATATTTATGTAACTTTATATACTTTACACAAGACGCTAATTTTTTGGTACTGTGAATGTATAACACTTAATGTCCTATGCAGCTAAATTCAGCTGACCACTAATCTGCCAGGCTGCTTTGATGCAAAGCATCAAGGTCTGATGAGGTCTTTTTAATTTCACCATTAAAAAACTGCTTAGTCCCCAATCATTCCATCAAAGGAGGAAAGAATGGTAGAAGAAATTCGTGAAGTGCTCCCAGTGTGAATAGGACCTGTCACCATGTGGGCACACAGGTTCTGCTTAAGGGGAATGAAGTTTGCTGTTTCAGTGAAAAACACCTTGGGATCTTGAACAACTGTTCAGAAATCCAGAGAAACTCAGGGCCACCTGTATGGAGACTTTTCGTTTCCTAGCAGGGCTGATAGGAAAATACTCTGAAAAACTTTGTAACCTCAGCATAGCATATGTGTGCTCACAAGGAGGAGGATGGGAGCCCTCCTTACACCGTCCTTTCCCCTCTGCCACCGTTTCCCCAGGCCCCATGTCAGGCATGTAGAGCTCCTGCCCAGGAAAAGGGCCGTAGGGGGGGACGAGGTACCTGAGCCCCCGTTCAAACGGGAGAGGGTGCACAGGTTACAGATTTGGGGGCATAATATGGTCCTTAAATACATATAAATTAAGTTCGTCAAAAAGTTACCATTTCACAAAATAGCTCTCCAGTGCAGTGATTAAAGTCTCCTTTGGCTGTGACAAACATGATGTTTTGCTTGCCTGCTTCATTGTTTGTTTTTGTGTTAATTAAGAAACACTTTTTTTTTTAATAGCTGTTCTGTATGAATCAAAATTACAGTTGTTTAATGTTTTCACATGGGATCTTTCACAGAAACTTTCTAATGGGTAGGAAATGTAAGGCAGACATTACACCAACAAAGTGGGAACTTTTAATGTATGGGTTTCTTGAATACAGGTCTACATACATGTAATATGCACATTATTTTTTTAATTAACAGGATGTTTAACAGGTTATTCTGTTTGTTGTGTGTGATTCTGGTTTAGGAAATGGAATATTACTACAAGCCTGAAACAAATAAGTAAAATAACTTTTAGAAGGGTTTTTGACTGTCTTCAAGAATTAGCGATACCAGTTGTTTAAGATACGAAACTTGTAAGGTGATTGGTCTGAATTTGAGGCGGATAAATGAATAAACAATATTAGTAATTTGGAATTTCATTATATAGAACTTTGCATATCACCACTGATTTTAATGAAACTATTTACAAAGATAGAGGATTGTGGGATTGAACTGTAGATAGCAGGAGAGCAGAAGACTTTAAAGGTACATTGTCAAGATGAAGATCATATCTTCAGATTTAGCACATTCAGGATTCAGACAAATAAAATCTTTGCTTAAACTATTTTGAATAGGATTTTGTTTGTTTTAATTCACACTTCTGTTAACACTTAATGCAGCAATAAATACCACAGTTTTCCTAGTATTTGCAGGATTGCTTAGTTCTCCTGGATTGTAGACTATTAAAAGCCCCAGGAAAGTCGGCTATCAAATTCTCCTTGCAATACCTTCTTTCGCTCAAGAATAAAAAAAAATCTACTAAACACACTATCTAAAACGTGATGTATCAGATTTGAAAATGTTTTAAGTTATTTAAATTCAAAGAAATCAGGTTGACAAGCTCCCTTTAAATTTGGTCTATGCATTTGTTATCTTCAGTAGAAATTAGTAAAGAATTTTGTACAAAATAAAAATATGCATTTTCCATTTTATATGATGTCTTTGATTTAATGATTATTTACAGCTATTTTTGCAAGACAGTGATTACTTTTTTTTAATTTATCTGTGGTTTGTTTTGAGCAGCAAAACCTCTTTATGTTTAATAATGTAATTGCTGGATATTTTTCCCCAAAGAATTTTTATATTAATCTTCAATATTTTATTTTCCTGAAGCAATTACATGGTTATTAAAATTGCAGATCACTTTAAAGGGAATGATTTATTTTTGTAATATAATTCTTTCATTTTTACTATTAAATATTGACAGTTTATTAAAGTGCTGACTTATTCCATGATTACATATATGGTTTACTGTTATTCTTCCTCACATGGGTCGTACCTTCTCAAATAATAGTTTCTTACCAGGGGACAACTGTAAATGGACCAAGATCAGACTCTAACATGGCCACAGCACTATGCTCTTGCCAAAGATTGATAACTTTTGGTGTTCATTGTTCAACAGTATACTCAATGTTTAAAATCTTGTCTGATAACTTACATGTTAATATAATTATCTCATAATCAGCAATTGTTTTTATTTGATTGCATATAAAGAGGTATTATGCTTTTATATTTATAATTTGTTCTCCTTTTATTCATACTTAGTTTAAAATTGATTCTCTATTACTAATATGTTCACTGATTAGAAAACATGGGAGCTAAAGCAGCATTGACCTCAATAGGTGTCACGAAGTGCAGTTATAGTATATTTCTCTTGAGGAGTACTGAAGTAATTGGCATACAGTGATTGTTTTCTCTTCTGATATTTCTGATTTAAGGATAATGAATATAATTTACCTAATAATTCCTACAGATTGTTCAACTTCAGTTTAATTGCTTTCTAATCTTTCTTCCATTTAATTTGCATTTTAAACATTCAGTATGTTTTAATTACCCTATAAGGACCAAATGTTACTAAAATTAAGAGACGAAATGCTGACCTGGGTGAAATCAAAGACAAAATGGCCAAGAACTTTCAGTAGGTACGCACAATTTTCTCTCAAGGATTTTTTTCTGACGGTTTCGTTGGGGACTTGAGGTATTTAAAACTGAAAAGTTTGATCAAATAAATGTGCGGTTTTTTGGTGTGCATTGGCTATCATTCAGTATATTTGCTTTTAATATGTGTTTGCTAGTGCTTTACAACCTTTAAAATTCCCCCCCAAGTCTTAATTATGTAACAATATCATTTGTATGAACTTATTATATATGAACATTTGTTCATATAAATTTCATGCAGCATGCTCAGCTGTGCAGAATTAAGAGAAATGTGACTCCTCTTTATTTACATCTTATGTGGTAGAAAATGCTCTGTTGGTTTCCTTTGTTCATTTTCACCAGGGTCCTGATTTGTTTGAGTGTAGCTTTACCATTTTGTAGACAAGTTTGAAATTCCTGGCATTTCAGATTTAAAAGAGGACTGACTTGAAATAGGATTATTTACTGATAGGATGTAAAAGAATATGTACTGGTCTATAGCTTTGTCCACATAAGTTAGCATATAAAAAATTTAGTAGGTTTTTTTTTGTTTCTCTGTATAACTTTGTTAAACAGTTGGCATTTAATTTGTATTTAATTTATTTAAATTTATACATCTTACTAGCATTCTGTTCTTCTGGGCACATTTATATCTCACTATCTAATTGTGTAAGGTTACAGACAAAAATAGCAAATGTTTTCCTCATTAAATCTGTATGGAATAAAATTATCAAATAATAAATGTACATGTTGAAAAAATACAGAAAATAGTAATTCTTGCTTCCTTTAAAAATGTAATTGAACAATACTGATTACCTTATGGTGGTAAAATATTTTTAACACATTTACTAGACAAAATGTTTTCTTTGTCAAAAACAGCTGCTCAGATCTTGAAATTTTTTGTTTTCCATGAATTTGACTGATTTTATAAAGAACTTTCTTGTATTAATGTTGCAATCAAAATGTTGCCTTTACAAAGCTAAGAAGTAAAATTAGCAAAATGAATTAAAATGTTACTCAAAGTACAATGAGAACAGTTCATGGTGAATTAATACAAAATACCTTAAATACTTGCATGCAAGCCTTGTTTGCAACTTCTGCAGTGTTCCTGCCTCTTTCAAGAAGTACATTTAACAATGTAGGTCAGTTTGCAACTGCTGCATAAAGGAATGGCAGAGACCAATGTTCATTTTCCCTTCTGGATTAGTGCATTCCAAATCCATGTAATTAGTATCTATAAGGGGCCAAAAATAAAGATTCTGGGTCTCTTCTGCTCACTGACAAGGTTTGCCAGTCAGCTATTGAGTTCTCTGTTGTGCTACACTTGGTATGGGTGGAGGAAAACCCTGGCCATGCAGAGATTTAACGATTTTTCTTGCTATAGCCATTTTATTTATTCTCTGCTTGCTCTCCGATATTCAGATAGTACAGGTTGCTTCTGACAACATACAAGCTTGTTTGTTTCACACTGCCTTGGTAATGAAGGTGCTGTAGGGAAAATCCTGTTAGTACCTCCACTGGTTCAAACTGATGCATGAATGGAATCACTGCAAATTTTTTGTTGTTTTTCTTATGCATATTTTTATCTAAGATCACTGTGAACTGTAAACAATGGCAGAGCATCAGCAAATACAGTAAACAACGCATCTGAAATCCTCTTCTCAGTTATGTCTTTTTAATACATAGATTAATTGATTGGCTGATGTAAAGACAGAAATAATCCAATTCTGCTGTTCTTCATGCCACTGGCAAAGTAGGTGTGAGGATTGTGTTCTTTTTTTTTTTTTTATGAAGCAATATGAGCCCTTAACCAGTGTTAATGTTTTAGCTAAGAATTTAGTTAGAGGAATTTAGCTAGGCAAATCAGCTCTTTAAAAGTGAGGTGTGTGACCGCCTTCTCTTCAGCCGGCGGCTGCGCCTCGGAGCTCGGCAGCCTCGGTGCCTCGGGTTTGAGGATGGCGCGGAGGAGCAGCGCGCTGGGCAGCCGAGCAGAGGGGCGGCGGGCGGGAGCCTCCTTAAGATCGCCCTCCCTCCCCCCTGCCCGGAGGAGGCTCGGTGTGAGGAATTTGCACCCTCGTGGCTCAGGTTGCAGGCCCTCATCAAACCGGGGAAGCCAGGGTCAGGGCTATTCATTGCCTATCACTTCCTTGGGCCATTTATAACCCGGTCCTCTGCCTGTAGTTAATAGCGTCAGTGATTGATGTAAAAGATTCAGAGATTTTTCTTTTTATTAGTCTCTTAATATGGTTTAAATCGTTCTTTAAAAGAAAAGCTAATTTAGCGCGTAACACAGAACTGGAGATGCTGCTTAGTATTTTTGAGAATCCAAATAACGGTACATCAGCTATCTTGCTGAGGGTCTGAGTTGTTTGAGGTGGCAGTTCTTTCTAAACTAACAGGTTTAAGGCTGCATGTTTCCTCTTCAGCAATAAAACATCCTCTCCATCAGTTAAGAGGGCAGTGCTGTAAAAATGCTAGTGCAGTGCCAAGGGGGAGGATGGTGTTTCCCATTCTAGAAGGCCAATTTCTGATCAGCTGCAGAGCAATCAATCTCCTGCAAATGCAAATTAAAGAATTAGCAAAAAGAAGAGCAGGGCGTTCATCTATGTTTCTGCTTTTCTAAAGGCTTGCTAACGCTTATGCCGGTGCTCAGCGCCATAGTAGCACGTGTTTACATGGGGAACTATTAAAGACATAAGCACTTTTAAACTGAACCGGGCTTAAAGCAAACACCCGGTGCTTTGTCCTTGTCTCCGCGCCCCGAATGAAGCACGCGGACCACCCAGCGGCCGGGGCACCGCAGCCTCCGCCGCGCCCGGCCGCGGCCGCCCAAGATGGCGGGGAGCCGGGGCGGCGCGGCGCGATCCGGCGCGATCCGGCCCGGCGGGGGGGGGGGCGCCCCGGGCGGGGCCCCGCCGCCCGCGGAGGTGGCGCCGGGACCCGCGCGCATTAACCTGGGGCCATGGCGCCTTTCGGCACGCAGGTCCCACCCATGCAAGGCCCGGGGCGGCGAGCGTCACACTTTGTTTCTCCGCAGAAAGGGTCCCCTTGCCCCCTCCCCTCCCCTCCTCTCCTCCCCCAGAAAGGGAAGAAAACACTGCTTTTTCTTTCACTGCTTTCGTCACGTGATTTCCCTTCTCGTGAGTCACGGGTAGGGTTGAAGGTGAAGCTGAGTGAGGCAGCCATGAGAAATCTAATTTTAGCGTTTCTGTCAAACTTGGTCGAAACGGCCTGTGCGGAATTCGTAGTGCAGGATCCGTGCTTGCAATAATTGCCGTTCATCTTGAAACACGGTGCCTTGCTCTAAACCTTGCAACCCTAGGGCGGGTAGCTCCCCTCAGGCCAGGCCAGGCCGCGCCACGGCCAGCGCTGATCCCGCGTGTCCCCTGAAGCCTGCAGCACGGGGTTGTGCGGGGCTGGGGACAGCGCGTTTCCTCTCCCGCCTGGCAGCCGCCTCGTGTGGTGTCTGCGTGAGGAGGTGCGTGGGCCCTGGCGGGGAGGGCAGCCCCCACCTGGCATCTGTGCCGGCCCTGGTGCAGTTTTTGCCTCGCAGAAGAATAATAAACTCGTTTTAACAGCGAGATTGCAGTGCTTTACTGGGGGGAGGGGGGGAGGTGTTGGCTTTTTTTTTTTTTTTTTTTTTTTTTAGTCCCTGCTCACATTCAAAACTACTTTGAAGGCAAATGCAACCTCCTTCTTGCAAGCAGATGAAACCAGAGAAGTGTAACATTTTGTGTTTGCAGGATATGGCTCCTTGATGGCTTTGTTGCTCTTTAGAGTAAAAATAAGTATACTATGTGAAGGAATACGTAAGGGTATGATAAAAAGTTAGGGATTCAGTTATTTCTGGGTCCTCACAGTAAATAGCTTAATTTCCTCTCATAATGATCAAACAAAATGTGCTACTAAATAATACCTTGTGTTGAAGAAGTCATTTACAGAAATATTTGAGATTTTTAAAACAAAAAACTRCATTTTTAGCAACAACCAGTTATTCTATTAAACTTGCTTTACTAATTTTGCTRTAAAAATTACTATAATTTTCAGATTTTTTTCACCTCGTGGCTTACAATTTCTCTTTAATTTAACCTCAGAATTTTGTAGCATGACAACACAAAGCAAACCTTTGCAAACTATTCAGCAGAATTACCTGCTTTTGTTTGTTTTGAAGGAGAACATAGTCCTTCGTGCTAAAAAGTCATTCAAAAAGATTAATGATTGTAGGATTCCGATCTTGCAAACACTTGTTCTTTTAAGTAAGAACTATTCGTGTAAATAAGAGTTTCAAGATTAGGACTTTAAATATGCAACTTCTATAATTATTCATTCCTAAAAACGCTCTTCTACTTTAGTCTGGCCTTGGGCAAAGTTCCCCAAGGACTCAATGGGATTTTTTTTTCTCTTGTGTAAGGACTATAGTTTCACTGCTTAAAATATTTTTTAAAAGATTTGAGGAGAGGATTGGTGGGCTGTTGCTTTTTTGTTGTAAGTGTATATATATATGTATTCTCCATGAACAGTTTTGCTGCAAAGGAAATATAATCCAGAAGTCTTTCATAGCGTGGGTCTTAATGTGTAGATCTTTTCATGTATGCGGGTGGGTTGTTTAAAATAGTTTACAGACTCTCCGATTATGCTTTATAATGTATTAGTATAACAGAAAAATAGGTTTTATACCTTTGAAAATATAAAATGTGCTTTTAGACCTTAAATGGTGTGTAATGATTCATCGTTTCGGGACAGATTCTCCTGTGGAACGGGTTTGGTGTAATTCCATTGACTAGGATAAATTTGTGTCAGTTACCCCATCTTCCCACCTCAGTACCCAGCACTCTGTAATCTCACCCTTTTCTTGATCACGTTTTTATTTGCAATCAGTTCCTTTAGATGCATTTGTTATGAAGGGAATTGGTAGTGGTAAAACCCTGAGCTCTTTTTCGTGGTTTCAAAATAAAGTAGCGCTGGGATTAAAGGCTATTTTACTGGTATTGTTAGTTTCAAATAGGTGGCGTATGCTTTTTAAAAGTGTTGCTGAAGCAGAAGTAGTTCACACTTCAAATACAGATACCTTTGCCTCTGATTTCCTGTAGATTTGATTATTTCACATGCTATCTGACTATGGGTTTTTAATTAGACATAGGGATGTTTTACAAAATGTAAAAATTATTGTTTTATACTGTATGTGCTAGATTACTAGAATGTTTAGAGAATGTTTCTTTGGGACTGGCAACTTCCTTAAACTTTCCTCTGTAAATTTCTCCATCCTTTTTTAATGTTAATATTAAAGTTGCTTTTACAATCCCCAAATGTTAGAAATGCTTTTCAAAAAGCACAGAACCCTGAGAGACCGTTAATTGTCATTCCATTTAGCAGTGCTTTAATGGCATTTTGGTTGGTACACACCAAATTTCTTGTTACTGTTTTTGTAAGTCCCAGAGTTAAGCAGCACCGTTATTTTTAAAATAAGTAAGCACATCCATTAAGCCTGAAGATTTTACTGATGATGTGATACACTCTTAAAAAAAAAAAAATTCTGGACAAAATCCTTGCTTGTTATAACCCTGCAGTTTAATTACTGCCTTAAGCCACCTAACTGTAGGCTTATGCCAGAAGAGGTAGTCCCACCCCTTCCTCCACCCTGGCCACATATTCGCACCCAGCCTCCTGTGTCAGTTCTTTTGCCTTGTGCAGCTGCAGGACAAATTACAATCACTTGCTGTTCGAGATGAAAACTAGTTGTTTATTTTGCATGTTTAAATTTAATTTGTATCAGCAAACTCATAGGACTCTTCTTTTGCCACATGACGATTACAAGCTGAAAACAACATGGAAGCATGCAGCCTGGGGAAATACAGGATGTGACCATTCGTTTGATTTCAGGGCACTGGTAGGACATAATTTTTGAGGAACTGAAACAAAATGAAATAGGTCTTGGTCCACCTTTGGTCCTACTGATTTTAACTCACTAACTGGGCAAAAATCCCAGTTTTTCTGGGTGACTTTTTCTGTCAAATGAGTTAAATCAACTCCTAGAAGAGTTGGAGGAATGAAAGTGCTGGAACAAGGTCAGCGGCATAGCAAGACTGCATGACTGCTTCTTACCTCAGTCTTCCCTTGTCAACACTAATTGTGAAACTGCAGCTTTTATCACCGATGTACTTAGTTACAGGTCTAGCATTCAGTTTCTTAGAAAGAGACATTAACAGTCCATTCCTGCAAATATTAGATGTGCATTTCTGTAATTTTTAACAGAAATATTTGGAAGTGAGTTTCCCATTTGCCACTGGCAAAACCTAATTCATGAATGCCCTGCTGACGTTTAACTAGCAGGTATAATTGAGCTGTCTCCTTTGCCAGGCACAACTTTTACTTTAACACTGTGATAAGAACAAGTTAGATTCTCTGAAAGATTCTCCATGATTTAAAATTTCTTAGTGGTCCCAATATGATGTAAATTAGCTGAACTCAGTTGCTGCTTTGACTAAGGTTTAGGGCTAACCAGTACTACATCAGTAAGCCATAAACAGCTCTGCTTGGAAGCAGGCTGTAGCAGTAATTTGCAGTGTGTGCAACACCACCAGTTTAGCACTGCTTGCCACTTCTGGAGCCAAATGGGTTGTGAATTGCAGCTACACAGCTGGCCAGTATAAATGCACTTAAGATGGAACTTGTTTCTTTTTTTATGAACGCTTTAAAATATTTTCACAGAAATACACTACTGAACTCTCCTGAATGAACTGAAAATTGTTTTTAAACAAATACTTGTTCTTATGCACATGCATATGTTTATCATTCACAGTATTCAGTCCTACAAAGCACAAGTTACCAGGGCCATACATAGAAAGTTAAGAAGTCTTTTTTACTTCATTGGACTTGGCTGATGAAGGTCCTGAATTAAGCTCTGTGCGGACATCCCTTCTTGCATAGCAAGTTTCAGGATGAACTCTTAATTTATTTGAGAGTATGTAGGACTGAATTCTGTCCATGCAGCATTATTGAAATTATGGCAGGGGCTGCATAAGCATAACCTAGGCGGATTTAGTATGGAATATTGAAAATCCAGAGGTCCAGTTACCATTGATTTTAAAGCAAAGTCAGAGGGATGTTGTAGCTGATAAAAAGCAAGAGCAATTATCTTCAAATCATCTTTGTTTGTCGACACAAGTTGCACTGCTGCTGGCTGAGGTGCAACAGTAGTACATTAAAGACTCAGTATTTTGCTACTGTACATTAGATTCCACCCCTTTCCCCAAAACGTTCTTGGTGAGGAAGTAATACACATATATGTAAATTGAGCCTTTATTTCTAAATTTTTTATCTAGGCCCCTGTTTCTCAAGTGACTCCCGAAGGGTGTGCTGGGTCGGGGCAGCTGTGCCACCCAGATAGCAGAGGAGCAGCCTCTGCCTTTCCAGTAGCAAACCACCTTGGGAGCCTTTGGCAGCTGAGGGGCAGGGGATGAGGTATGAGAGGTCCGGCATTTTTTTTATGGCACTGCTGACAGTCTGTGCTGGACAGGGTTGGTGTTTTGGGAGAAACTGCTGCATGTGGCTGTTTTTAATTGAGAAAAAAGTATGTCCTTGATACTGAAGTTTTGGGAAATGCTTCTCTGTATGGATGGATCACTGCTACTGCATGGAGCATATCCAGAAGYAAAGCTCTGTCTATGAAAGCATTTGATCAGGGTCCTCATAATAAAGTGATGTGTCATATATAAAATCATCACTGGTTTGAATTTGTAGTTGCTTTTCTTGTAGGTGCATCTAGGTATTTATTTTAGAAGGAAAAACTGCCAGATGCTGCTGGAAAATCTTTGCTCAACTGCAACACGTAAGTGTGAGGAAATCATTAAACTATTCCATAGACTTCATTTATTGCATAGGCCATTGGTTGATTAAAGTAATTTGGAACCTTCCCTTGCAAAAAAATAATGTGGTGCACCTTATTTCTATGTACTGATATTAAGCACATGTTCTAAGTGGGCCATGACCCTGAACAGTTGCCTTAATATAAGACTGAATGAAGTAGGTTTGGCTGTTTCTGGTGCACAGATAAGAGTAAGAAGGATTTCAGTGTTGGGTATATTATAACAAATTGAATTATTTGGAGCATTACTCTAGCAAATACTGAGTTAAATGAGCAAAATACCATTTATCTTTATTTGTAGATAGGTTTTCAGGTCATTAGTGATTTCCAAACCAGGTAGTTATAGATCAGTAACCATGGTGACATTAACAGTAAGCAGTTTATCCTATTTTTGGTGGTTGGGGGAGGAGTTGCATTCTGATCTGCTGTGTTCTTCAAAATATGATGCAAACAAATGGAAAACTTGATTTAAGAAAGATTAAGCCACATACAAGAAAATGTCTCTAAAGGGACTGCAAGCCATGAAAGTAATGTTTGAAAAGCTGTGACTATAAAATTACATTTTAAACGTACTTCTGTGACACAGAATCTTGCTTAATTTTACCAAGTGAAACTATTTGGTATCTTTCTCTGCAAAAATATGTAAATCCCTAATTGCACGAACAAAAAATTTTGTTATTGCCTCTCCATTAGCTCAGCATTTGTAAGTCAGCATTTTAGCCTAAGTTCTTGATTTATTTACTGATAGCATATTTTATTATACTTTCTTATATTTTTACTATACTTTTTACTAGGTTATAGTAAATAAATCTTTTCAGAATTACCCTTTGAAACTTTTGGGGGTTGACCACGGAAGACTTTTGTTCTTTAACACCTTTTTTTATTCTCCAATAGTAATAAGAAAACTCATCTTCAGTAGAGGTGAGCAGAGTATGCTGTAGGCACTTCTGCTGGCTTTCCTTCACCTTCTGAGGGTGTCCCGCTGCCAGACCCTCCTCCAGTTTGTTTTCCTTTTTCGCAAGTCTTCTGCTTGTGCTCTCTCTTGACCCCGGTCTGAGCCCGTGGCCACACAGGACACTGGTAGGATCAGAAAATGCCACTGTTGGATTAAAATGTGAGTGCAGAAGTCCAGAAAAAGACTGCAAAGGTAGCAGGAAAGGGAGGGTCTGCTGTTGTATCTGTAAAATAATAGAATAGTCTTATACTAGGGCTTGAGGTTTTGTGCAGATCATTCAGCATACAATATTGAAAGATGACAAGGCTCTTTTAAAAAAAAAACAATTCAGAAAAGATAATATTTAAAAGCACTCCCAGGATCCAAATAGAATTATCATTTCACTTCATTTTCTGAGTTTCAAACAAGTTTGGCTAAGATAAACCCTTAAAAAACATGGAATACAATTTAGCTATTAAACAGTCCTTACAAATAATTGCATTTTATTTATTCCTAAGAAATGATCTTTCTGATCTGTGCATAAGTTCCCTTTTTCATTCAGAAGTTGACCATAACTTTGTATTTTGCAATAATGGCATTTTAAAACTTTACGTTAATGTATTTAATTAAAGTCTTGGTATTAGCATTTTGCATTCAGCATTCTGTAGAACAGTGTTTTCCTTTAAGGGATAAAGTAGAAAGTATTTCTACTTTTTGTGATTAAAATACACTTATGTATAGTCATCTGATTAAATGAGCAAGCTACTTTAAAGTGCTTTAGAGAGTGCTTCTGTAGACATGTAGGAGAAATTCATGTACCTGTTGTCCTTATGTCTCCAAAGTCATATTCATCTTTTATTTCCTTGAATTTTAACGCTTCTAATTGTTAACGTGTCATACTTCTGAACATCATCAGAGAATGTATTCTGCAGTCAGTATTGAATTTCCATGTTCAGCAGTCGTGTTTCTCTGTGCACAGTGAGGGTGGGACATTGCTCAGTTTCACAAGCTTTGTGAAACAGGTACAGTATTTGTTTATAAAATCTCCTGAAGACTGTGCTGGAGTGACTTAAAATAGTCTTTTAAGAGAAAATACTTGTGTTGCATTGGTTTGTTATTTTTTGTACCCATAGGACTGCTTTTTAAATGTGTCTGACTATGGGTTCAGTTTCTTAGTTCCTGCTCGTTGATTATATTGAAAAGTTGTGCAGAAATCACTGTCAGTGTTTAATACAGGAGCAGAATTAAGAAATGCAAGAGAGGATTGCTGCCGAGCTGTGCTCACATACCAGGGCACAGGTTTTTGGTTAAATTGAGGCACCGGCCAGGTAAATGTGCTTGCTGAAGACACCTAACTGATCAGTAGCAGAAAGTCTCCCTTGTCTTATTAACCAAACCAGTATTACTCACCTTATGGGTTTTAAGCCTGTACCTTGTAGTAAATAAGCCAGGGTCAGGAGCAGGCTGGGCCAGTGGCTTGTCATCCCCCATGTCGTAGGAGAGGTGGCATGTTCCCGCTCAGCTTTCTTTCCCATAGCAACAACTACCACCTTGTGCAGAAAAGCATTTGCCAGGCATTGCTCCAGTAGGCAGCTTGAAAACAGGGGTCCTCTGGGGTTTCTCGGGGAAAGAATATGGGGAAAGAAAAAGTTTGGCTAGATGGATGTTAGATTATGTGCCATCTTGCCTCAGGGCCAGAGAATGCTCCCTGGCTTATTTAATTAGCGGCGCATTCGTAGCCTGGGACCCTGAGGGACAGAGGGGTAGAAGAGACATAGTGGCTGTAGTGGATGCCAGCAGATGTAGTCAGGGGCCCATGAATCACAGTACTTTCATGGTAACAGTAAATTTTTTTGTAGCACATACTGTTCTGCTGATTTGTACTCATTTTCTCTTCACCTTCCTATTTAATAAGAGATCACAAAGATGGCCTATGGGTATTTTATTTTGTTTCCAAAAGGATTAGGCATCACTCAGTTAAAAAAGTTGAGAAGCCCTGCAGTGGGTAGGTAAACCTGTGCAGTGGTTAATTTGTACAGTTTCTTAGTGTCTCAGAACTGTGTTTTAGTGGAAGCAGCTCTGGGGCCTGTGGGATTGATATCAGTCAAGTTTTATCAATAGTAGCCTATTATAAATCATTTTGGATGAACTTCCTTACTATATGCAAAAAAAAAAATCAAATAGTTGATAATTTCCTCCTCTTTTAGATAACTAGATCATCTAAAAAAGAGTATGTTGTTAATAGTGAATTAATAGGTTATTTAATAGAATAGAGATCTTTTTGTTAGAAATATAGATGGCTAATCAACTTTTTTTCTAAGGACAGTTTTGCAATAGATCTGCCCCATGCAAGCAGCACGGCATTTGGGAAGGTGGAGTCACCATTTTGTGGGCGGCAGTGGGGTTTTGTGTTGGCTTGAACCGTGGGTGAAGCTCTGTCCTGAGTTATGTACTGTTTAATGTGATTGAGTGAAGTACTTGTGCAATGTGGGAGGTAACAGCAATTCACTGAGTACACGTGCAAATGCCATGTGTGGATGCACTGACTCATGTTAATGTAATTATCTCATTGTAATTGAGTTAAGTACAATTGATTTAACAGTAGTGAAGATGAGCCCGCAGTTGCAGACTAACTAAAATGTGAATTCATATTTGATTGTCAGGGTTACTGATTCTTGCAGGATGCTGAAAACTTTCTTCGTAATACAGTGAAGAAGAATGTGCTTAACTTCAGCCATATCCACAGTCCATGTGGAACTTCTCTAGGATGGTGGTTTTCATTTCCTCGCATATATTTTCTAGATACTATGTTGGCTGTAGATACTGCATTTTCTGCAGAGTGGGAGGGATCAGCACCTTGTGCATAGTACTGTTCCATTGGATTTGTTATTTTGTAGGCTGAGCTCTGGTATTGATGTAGCAATATCTGTTCTTGTCACTACATTACTTTTTGGGGATTTCATGGCAATAGTTTTTAAAGACCCAGGGTGCACTGCTCAGTAATCTTAATCTTTTTTCAAAAATATTTTTCATTCCTGCTTTATATTAGTTCCTAGTTATTAAGAAGCTCAGCTGTTTACCCAGACTTACTCAGTAATCACCAGCTCTAACTCAGCATGTTAGCATGTAGTAATTATGATTTTGAAGGCAGTGGATGTGTCAACTGCAGTTTGGAGATGATACAGGAAAGGGCTTGAAAACTTGAGTATTTTGATTGGCTTGTCTGCTCGTCAGAAGCACACAGAAGTTTTGTTATGAAATCAGAACGGATTTATCAGATATGAATTGTCTAGATATGATCACATTACATCAATACAAACAGTTTTGTTTCCCAGTGGAGCTTTCTTTTCATTTTGAATAACTCTTATTTGTGCAGAGGAGAAGTCTGTACTGGTATTTGCAGTTACTGATAGAAAGGTTTTGTCACAAACTCCAAATTGAATTCTGAACATAGTATGTGATTTTACTTGAATGGAACATCCCAAGGAGAAAACTGTTTTTAGATGATTATTACTTACTAAATTTCATGGACCCCTGAAAGGTTTGGGTGACTGGTACTCTGAGGGTATGGTTTGACAGTACAGTTTAGCCCATCAGGTGGCTAACTGCATTGGAAGAAGCAGTCTCATGTGCTTTGCTCTTCTTGCAGTGGCCCCAGCTCCACAATGAGTCAGTTCAGCAAGCTAAAACAGCAAAAAAATACTTTTTTTGTAGAATTAATTTTGTGCTGGCTTAGCTACCTAAACTAACGATGAGTCAGACGAATGCCAGAGCTGGTACAAGGGAGGAGAGCAGGAATCTGCATTTGGAGCTGAGAAGAGAATGAGGCTGCTCTCTCTCAGAGCACCCAGATAAAAGATTGGCTTCYGTGTAGTAACATCAAACTGTAGAGTCGATATTACTCAGTACAGTCGGCATGGCCACCTAATTTCTTCATGAGTCAAACTACAGGTCAGCTCTATGGGTACTACCAGGTACAATTTATAGATAATTTCCTTTCCTGAAGGTCATCATTTAAATAAAAAATGAAATTAATGAGCTTTTACGACAAATTCTAATATTTTAGTTTTGTCGTCATTCTAGAAATACTCAGTTTCTGAAACTAAAATACCCTGTTTATATAGAGATATCATACATTCCTGTCTTTGTCCACACTTAATCCTTGGAATTTATTAAGATATTATAGAATAAGACTGCTGTATGAAGACCCAGGTATTCTTATTACATGCACAGTTAGTCTGTAATGTAATTTACTTTTTTTTTAAAAGGACCAAAATGTCATATTTGACCAGAAAAACTTGCCTGGGTAGCTTCTCATATTAAGTGAAATGAAGCAGAACACAATAGGGACAAAATCAGAGTAAAACAAGTGATTGTGAGTAGAGGTTACTATAGCATAAAACATAGATTAGTCTATGTTACAAATCTAAGCACATTATTAAGCATATTACTATTTCTTTCTAAGAAATTCCAGTTAAGCCCTAAAGTTAAAGCAGAATAAGGAAGTTAAAAATATTGCTGACATTTAGATAGAATGTGATTGAGTCAAAAGGTTTTCAAGATATGGAGGGAGGCTGTATTAAAACCATTTATGCAGTATTACTGTTTGATGTAGAGAAAGTACACAGAACAGATACAACAACTGTATATATAGTTGACAGTAAGTATGACAGTTGTTTGCTGTTTTGCTGGGTTGTTCTTATTTGGAGAGTCACTGGAGAGCTTCCTTTCACTGCCCTGGCCATCATACGCTTACTTGACTGGTCATACGTAACTGGTTCTGTGTCCCTTTCACTAGACAACAGATGACTTTGCTACTGGTTTTGATTTTGTATGCAATAAGCCTTCATTTTGTACAGTATCAGGCAATGAGCAATGGTAGAAACCCAAAGATTAGATAAGTGTATATTTGTGTTATTTCCCATGAGAGATTTCTGTGGCTAAGTACATTCACAATATACTTTTTCTTCAATGGCAAAACCAGCTTCAGAAGGTTTTAAACACTCATTTTCCTTCTGTACCATTTCAAAAATGGGCAGAGGGATTGTTAGTTTTTCAAAGCTGTATCTAAGGGACAGCGGAGCTCCCAAACATAGATCATAAATCAGCCTAAATGTGTGGAGCAGGGATGCAATAAATGAGGAAGTTCACAGCTTCCCCTATAGAGTAGCTTTGCCAGAACAGAAAATGTTCGTGGAAGTACATCTTCTGATTCAGATAAAGAAAAGGAAATTTTTGACTAAAGACTAACCTGGATAGGTATAACAAATACAGCAGTATAATTACATCAACAGACGTAAGTCASCATTTTTACACTCAGGTTTCAGTCAGGTTAGGTAATGTCATTTAAGACTGAAAAAAAAAMCCCACTTATGCCATGTCAGGGTATCCATGTGGTAGTTTTTGTGGGTTTAACTGTTCTAAATCTGCAGTTGAACTGAAAATATGATACAAGACTTCTTGCATCTTCAACTGCTCCTAGTTCTAGTTGCTTACAGGAAGAAGCCTGGGGTCTTGAGTTGGTGGAGAATCATGCATCACATAGCTCCTTATGTATTAGGTGTCTCTTTTCTATGCATGGTGGTGCCTCCAGCTAAAGAAAACTGTGCTTTTTTAAATATCCTTTCTGCCAAGAGTTGCCCCCTCCCACCTCCTTTTAAGTTTCTCATGCTTATTGTTAAGCCTTAGGGGCTTAGTTCTCTGGGAAAACTGAGGATGATTAATCAAGCTAATTTGTGTTAACTTTAAAAAAACAATCTAACTTCAGTTTTGTATAGTCTTGACTTTCAGTTCTCTTGTTAACCTTTTCTGGAATTTCCTATTTCAAAAATATCTTGCCTGTCTGTAACATAGACATTTATGCACCTGATTAATCTCCAGTTATTTTTGAGATAGGAAATATTCCTGTGTCCATAAAACAAAGCCAACCACAAGAAATCCCAAATGGTATATAAACTGCAGAAACTTCACAGGTGACTAATCATGAACATAATCTTAGGCTTTCCTTGCATTCTTAACTTGACTATTCACACGACTGAGTGGTCATGTCTAAGTGGTCTGGGAGGTGCAGAAGTAGTATATAGGTATAAAGAAAAAAGCTATTATCGTTTGTCCTTAAGATCCATTAATTGGGATATGTGTTTAAGAAAGTGAGATAGATTATGTAGGATTGACCTCAAAATGGTTGACATCTGTTCACCTAAACAGATGTTTGAAAATCTCGCAAGTTTTTTTCTGAGACGCTGCCCATGAACACATTCTGCTCATGAGCAGTGTTTCCTGAGCCTGTATGATCCTATGGACTGCATTATACTGTCTGTATCTAGGAAGAGGTTGTTGTTGTCCTTCTGTCCCAACTGTCTTGTGCAAGTTTTTCCCCCAGGGTGTGGAAGCAAACTCTGAATATCCTTCAAGCTCATGATGTCTGGTCTGCTGACTGGCTACACTTGTGTAGCAGTGTTTTCTGGTGCTCCACAGCCTGCCAAGTGTTCATGTGTTAGATTATGCAGCCTCATATCCACACTTTGATAGACAATGTAATCATTGTGATAGACAGGGTATTTTCGGAGACTGTGCAGCTTTGGGAGTCTCAACCCCCGCAGCAGTGGAGTTGCCGGAGGGCTCTGTGCCGTGTGAAACGGTACATCATAACACCGTAGAAGAAGGTTGGAAACTGGTCACTGCTCGTGGGAGGAGAAAGGCTCCTACACCTCCCGAAGACTTGAAGCTGAAGAACAGGTTTAGTGCCCTCCAGGATGAGGAGGAGATGGGCATGGCTGCAAGGGAAGTACCTGGGACAACASACCCTGTGCCCTGCCGGAGCGCCCGGAAAAAGCGGCGGGTGATTGTTGTGGGGGACTCCCTGCTGCAGGGGACGGAGGCATCTATCTGCCGACCACACCTCATGTCTAGAGAGGTTTGTGGCCTGCTGGGGGCTCGTGTGAGAGACGTCATGGAAAGACTGCCAAGGCTTGTCCGCCCTTCGGACTATTACCCACTGCTGCTCTTCCATTTGGGCGCTAATGACACCAAGGGCAAACTGGAGACCATCAAGCAGGATTTCAGAGCTCTGGGGATGGTGGTCAAGGGT
>NW_020448642.1:213618-219863 GCF_003343035.1 Apteryx rowi
TTCTCTAACAATGAAAAGGAGGTACAAAAGCTTTGTCTTCTTCCCCCTGCTGTGTGAGGCAGTGGTCAGCCTCTGGAATTGGTGCATTTCCTCTTCATGGCCACAGCCATTAGCAGTGTGTTTTTTGAATCTTCAGAATACTAAATAGCTTTAGCGGGTTAAATTTGTCTACATAATGAACAGAAGTGCAAGAGCTCCACCACAAAACATTTTCTTAGACTGTGGCTGTCTAATTAGAGACATATTTATTATGTTATCCAAAATTACTGAAACATTGTTTCCGGAAGAGGTCTTAGCCTAGCCTTGGTATTAATACCTTCTTTGTCCTGTGGTCAACAAAATTCTTATCTGCTCATTTGTTTATGCCTTTAATCCTACATGTGTTTTATAAGAGGAAAAGAAACTCTTCATTGTTCATGTTAAAAAAGTGTGTTCTCCAGCTATCCAAGCCTGGTGAAAATAAAGCACGATGGTCTATGCTGTGTTCTGACCACAGGTCTTCTCTAACTCTATATTGCAATAGTTTTGGGGATCCAGTCAAGGTGGAACATGAACAGCCTTTCAGATAGGACTGCCACTTGTGTTGTTGACAATCTGTTTGCTACTACTCATTGCCATTAAAAACATTTTTGGGGGGAAGGACAGGTGATGTGGGCAGTGGTAGCAAATCTTCCATATATGGTGTCCCTGAGGATTCACTCTCTGTTCCTACTCAAGGTTTTCGTGTTATTTCACTTAACAGTTTCATCTACCATCTTCCCAAAGCCTCATTTACCAAGAGCTGAGTCATTCCCACATATGCAGGATGTAATGATAGCCTTCTTTTTTCAGCTTTTCCTGGTGAGCTTACTTCCCTATGTCTCCACAGCTATCTGTTGCTATAACTGAAATTGAAAATACAACGGTTGCTATACAAAGACTGTATAAAGGGATGCTGGCCTATGCTCTGATGAATCTGCTGGTAATGATTACAGTTAATTTAACCAGAGCCCAAGTAATTGCTCAGTAGCCTTTCTTCTGCCATGCTTCTATTCCCAGTTCTGTTGTCTTCCTCTCCAAATGGACTGTCTCTGCAGAAGCTGCTGGTGAGAGGGTTTGTTTGGCTTTTAACCATTTTTGCACCAAGATGCTTTTTGGTGGACTGAGAGATGCATTAGCACTGTGCACACTGAAGTAGGTAAGTGCTCAGAACAGATGTCCGTAACCGGAGTTCTTGGAGGCGTGTGTCCACGTACACACTTTGCTTCTTTTCCACATGTCCCTTGAGATTCTGTAGTCATCCCTTAAACATAGAGCAGAGAGGCCTATAACACTGAATGCGGGAAGGCCCTGGGCGTATGTGTCCAATGTAGGTACTGCCTGGAAAAAAAGCCTTCATGGTTAAATAGTTTGAGGTACCTGTTCCCTTGGAGCACAATATGTGCAAGAGGCATTTGCAGAACTGAAGTTACTAGCAAGTAATTTTTTCTGTCAGCAAGAACTTTTCAGCTAACCTTCTATTATACTTTGTAATGGATGCTTCGTGTGGCGTAATGTTTAACTTTGCCTCTGTTTGATTCGTCTGTTTCATAAACCCAAGTTATGGTGTTTCCTTTAAGTTACACACGTGTAAGTGTGCATGTGCACACACACATAAACTGTGATGAGGAAAAGCTAGGTTTGTGTAGTCAACGAGAGAAAACTTAGAGAATTCTGAAGCTGAAGTTGCATATATGAAGTTGCAGCTGCAACTCTACCCCCCCTTTTATTTATCTCACTTTAATGTATATTTATCTGTTTGCATGATCACCTACTACTCCCCCTGTAACACAATGTATCATGCTTTCTTCACCTACTGGGGGTTGCGTCTTACATGGTAACCAATAAATATATACCAGTGTGCATAGGATCATAAGATATATTACTGAAAAGAATCTAAATAAAGAAATAATACACAGAATTAGTTGTTTCCCACAACTCAACTCTGTTTTTTGCATTTAGTTATTGTGTGATGTACCTCTGATTTTAACCTTTTGAGCTTTCTCTTTCAAGCTCTCCAATAAAAAAGGAATCTGGATTTGTTTACTTCTAGTGTTAAAAGCAAGCAGTCAAGAGAGCAGGCAACTTTTATAGGACCTGTAGAGGAGTAAAATAGATCATAGAGATTTCAAACTATATTTTGTTTAGCATGGGGTTCATTTTTTTGAGCTGTTGGTAGAGTTTTTTTGTTTGGATTTTTTTGGGGGGGCTTAGTTGCTTTTACTGATGATGATAAGTCTGTGAGACCAGACAGTTGCATTAATGCAGCAAAACAATGCAAACATAAATGTGTTGTACTGAAAGGACTTAAATTTTTATAGTTATGCTTTTTTCCACCTGTAGAATGTATTGCTGTTGGGAAGAAAAGTCTCCAGCCAGAACTAAGGGGAATAAAATCAATAAATAGAGAAATGTTTTATTGTTATTACTGATAGGTACAATATAAATAAACTTCTTAGAAGTTGAGAAAACATAGCTACTACAAAGCCAATATCCCTGGTCTTGTGGTACCCTGTTCTGAAAAGGGCATTTAGAAGATACTCATTGTCACTCACCGTTCATAAAACAGAATTTGGTTGATAGAGTAGAATCTGTACTTCTAAATTGGAGTGAGTCTCTGTGGAGGTACTTGAAATTTGAATGCGTTGCATATGGAACTGGTACCCTATGTAACAACATGCTCTTAGTTTTAAAAGATTAATGCAAGCGAGTGCGCATCTCAGTCATATTGAAAGGATATTACTAGATGATGCAGTTAGACTGGACATTTGTGTTTGGAAGGATTTCTGTTGTGGAATATTTGCTGTATTATAATTACATTAAAACTAGTCACTCATCTGTATTTATTAATGAGATGTGTCTATTACGTTTGATATGTAACAAACTCACACAAACAAAGAAATTCAGAGTTAAAGGCTGATACATTTGGGTCTCTTTTCCTCCTATTAGTGTTGATGAGAGCTGTGTTAACAGACTGGAAGGGGAATTGTCCTTAAGGAACCCCTTCGTGCTGCAATTTGTCTGACCCTCTTTCAGGAGGCCTCAGAAAAAAATTGAATCTCTTTGGATTAGTGTGGTAGAATTAGGGCATAAAAATGACAGACTCAGTATTGAAGTCTTAAGTAATATTTAAGTAGTCTTGTAATGTGTAGTCTGAACCAAAGCCAGTATTACTGTTCTTATTTTCATTAATGTGCTGTATGCATGATATTCCAGTTTCACAACCACTTCCTCAATAAATATAAGTCTATAGAAAGATATTATTTTAAAAGTCATGTTTTTCAGGCATTTCTGAATACCTCTTGCACTATATGATACTACTAAACTTAAAGGTTTCTTTTTCTTTGTTGTTAAAATCCTTTGTCCTCTGCAATAAAAATCACTTTAATGTGTCTTCCATTTGCTATAGAAGGATTTTGCCTTAAATGCTATTATTCTATCAGAGTAAGTTCAGAGGCATTTCATTGAATCATGGGATGCATCCTTTATGGCAGAATATAGCTTACACTTTGGTAACAGAAGCGTATCCCAACCAATCATTTCCATCAGCTTTTAAAATGCAACTATTTAGATAATTGTATTGCTCGGTTAAATTACAAATTAAATGCTCTCTAAAATAATATTTTAAAGGTGCTGCTAGATTCAACTTACTTTTTGAATCATCAACGCTATCTTCTTCTACTGTTATGTATTTCTAAAAATAATTAATTTGAAGTCACCCACTCATTTCCTGTTATGTCCAGACTCTGTTAGACGCTACTAGTTTCACTGAACTCTAGTACCTTTAAACTGTGATGTATTTAGATGATCCATCATTCCCCCTCCCTCCCCCGCAAAAAGTTGGTAAAGATTTAAAGGATAAAATGACTTTGTGCTCATTCTTCTTTCAAGACAAAAGTGTTCTTTTATTTAAATATCTGAATGAGCTAATCAAGAGTTGTAGTTCAGAGAAAATTGTATCTAATTAAGATATAACTGACTATAACTTTAAGCTGGTAGGATTAATGGGATGTACCAATACTAAGTACTTGATCTAAAAAAAAATGAAAAATTAGTGCATAATCTGCAATGGAAGAATAGCCAGRGAGGATTAACCATAATAAATATATAGAGAAATACAAGAGAACTTGAATCATAAGTCAGGAGTTGTTAATGCTGCATAATTTCTGCTGTTTAATTTTACTTTTACAGTAAATGAAAAAAAGTATTTTGGTTTTACAATATAGATAACATTGTAAAAATAACTCTTCCTTTAAAAAAAATTCTAATTTAAAAGTTAAGCCTATTTATGAGCAATTACATTCTAGCCCCACTAATTCCTGTCTTATTTTTCTGTGCATAAAGTCCTGCTAGTGACTTTGTTTTCAGGTAAATAGATATTCTAATTGATATTTTGTTTCTTTTTTATATTGGCATTTAAATTGAATCAAATTAAAAAATAATTAGTAAGCGTAGGTTCTGACCTCCAAATGATTTCACAGCATTGGTCTATTGCTTGTTGATAAACTATGTCTTCTTGTATAATTTGTGCAGGACCTTGCAGAGTGAAACTCCAGTTCTGAATGGGGTGGTGCAGGCATCTGTATTATAAAAGCAAAACCAATATTGGCCCAAAAGTTTGAGAACAGTTTGCAAAAAGTTCCTATTTCCAAGATAAAGGATTTTTATCTTGGGATTGCTTAGGTCATCCTTGCTCCCAGTTGGCTAAATATCATCCATGTTCACTCAGTCCCCTGCTTGCAGTAGTTTGCAGATGGCTTTCTTCTCTCTAAAGAACAAGAGGAGGTACTTGAAGCACCGAGGGGCTTTAGCCTAACACAGGTGACTGGTAGCTGTGGTGGGGAGAGGACGGTTCTTCGTGGCTCCAGCCCGCGGGTGGCTGGACCCACCAGCAGAGGTGGAGGCTGGGGCACTGCTAGCACGTCCCTGCAGCCAGCTGTGGGCTCGGCTCCTGCGCCTTCGCAGCCTGGGAGAGCATTGGAAGTTTGCTCTACTGCAGCTTCAAGACGCTGTGGCCACTGTAACTGTTAGCCACCTCTTCTCCGCAGATTGGCTTCCCTTTTCTGAACTTGAATCTTCAGTCATGCTGTTGCCCCAGCCCACAAGGAGCAGGCTGTCCCCTCTGGGTTTTTAGCAGGACCCATCCTTCTCCATCCCTGCCCCTTGGGCAAGGCACGTTGCTGGCTCCCAGCATGATCCAGCCACCTTCCTCTCACCTCGCTCTGTCCTTTCCCATTCCTACATTCCCACCCCAACTTCCTGTTCACAAGATCCTTTCTGACCTTGGTATGCTTTAGCCTGTTTCCATCAGTATGACCCAGCTACCCTGTCCCCCCAGCCTGCAAAGTTGATGGCAGCTACCCTGTTATGCCAGGGAAGAAGGAGGCAGGTCAGTGTAATGAGAGTATTTTTTGTCAAGAGATGARGATAAGCTGAACTGTCTTCTCCAGGTTCAGGGCTCCCTCTGTACAGCTAATTTGCTGAACCAGTTGTATGAAATGCCTTTTTCTCAACATTGGTCTGTGGTGGGTTGTAAGCTACTGTAATCAACAGTGTTAGCCATCGGTTTACCACTAAGATGTTAGACACTCAACTTTCTCATGTAAAGCTAAGATGCCAAAAGGTGGAGGAACCTTTTTGCCTGTGTTTCCCTTATGCTGTATTTCTATGCTTGTTTTCCCTTAAAAGGTTAAGGACAGCTTCCTGAGAGAGTGATGTTAAGGGTTTGCAGTAAGAAAACTTGACCTTTTTTCAGGCTGCTGTCGTGCAGGGAAAGGGAAAGGTATGTGCACAGAGAGATATCCTGCTGCACCTGAATTAGCACAGCACAACCTGGGCCTGATTTCTTTTCAATTATATCCAGTCTCTTGGGGTGCCAGGAGGTGGTAAGGGAGATGGATAGGAAAACTTACATAACGAAAACATTTCGTGGCATAGGGCATTGTCATTCCCATGCATAGAGGGGTGTAGAGGAGCACAGGAATGAAGTTAATAGACATAGTGTCGCGTGAAAGGGAGGGACGGAAGGCCCTTCCTTATCTTTATAATTTACGTTTGCCTGCCAGAGCCCCCCATTTGAGGACTTTCCCTGGGTCAGTTTCGCAAAGTAAAAAGAATAAGATTTTATTAAAGCGACAGATACAACAGGTTCGGAATTGCCATTGATAAATGCACTTGCTGCTACAAATTTTCTTTCTATGAGCTCAAACTAACAATTAAGCGCTTTC
>NW_020448642.1:220223-357114 GCF_003343035.1 Apteryx rowi
GGTCAGGGGCGGACCGTGATACCTCCATATCGCTCCCTCCTCCGCCGTGCGGCTGGAACAAACTGTCTGGCCTTCACCAGCTAGTTCGTTACTCATGTTGCAAAAGGGTGGTGTGCTTTGGCTGCCACGTACTGTTTTTCCCGTGTGCCCCCTTATCTTTCTCCCTGAATTCTCTCTTGTTCCCACATCACATAGTAGGGCAGAAGTGGAAAATTGAGGTACTGCGGTTGGTTTTGAAGATGTGGCTAGCAGCTGTAGAAGGGTGTAGAAGGGTTCTGGATGAACTTGTGGTTTAGTTTTAGGTGAAATAGGTCTACTTAATAAGTTGCTGGACTGAATTGAATAACAGGGTGTCTTGGAGAACCTGTTAATGTGGACCCCAGGCCCTTGTTTCGTGCAGGAAGAAAAGGTACCTCCTCCTAATGAAAATAGAGGATAATCTGCCCTATTTAGTGACTGCATAAAAGTCACGTTCGTTTGTTCCTAACCTTTATAGAAAGACCCTTTTGGTTTCTGCAGTACTGCCCCACAACAGCCAAGAGTATCTGTAACAGAAAATGGGGGCTTCTGCTGCATGAAGTGACTGTGACCATATGAGCGTGGAATAGCTCAGTGGCAGATAAATGAAGAGAACAGCCAACATCCAGGGACGTCCCTGGGCTCCCCGAAGAAAGGGAATGAAGCAAGTAAAGTCAGCCACAAGCGAGGGAAAGCTAATGAGGAGGCAAACTTGGAGATGTTTGACCATTGTGAGACAGTCAAAAAAGAAGACACTTCTGAATGGGTGGACTTCTCAGGCTATTATAAACCTGCTAGGATTAATGGTATGGTCTCAGGGTGTCCCTGAGGTAATGCAAGTGACAAGCTGTCAAGCTGCTGCCAAAAGAGGCAGTCCTGCTGCTCATGGCAGTCCCTCCTCTGCTGCCACGGCTGCACATTCCTGCAGCTGCTTTTGAGGCGTACTGGGGGTTTTCTGACTCTGCAGGGATCCAATGCAGAGAGCTGACTAGCAGAAAACCTAACATTACCAAGAAACGGTAAATGGTTTTCTATACAGCTTCCAGGGTCAGTGAGCTGAGACAGGGGAAGAGGAACTGTCTTTTGAGTTGGCTGGACTGTACTCTAAAGTCTCTGCCTTGTGCCTAGCATGACTAGTGAGAAGATGCATAAACTAAGCAATGGGAGAAGAAACCCATCAGCAGAGGMTGGCTCAATTTTCATGCCAGGTTTTAAAACACACAGGAAGGAAAACTGGGTAAATGATAATTGCGCAAGTGGTAACCTAAATTACCTGTGTAAAGCAACAAAGGAAAAGCAAAAACTAGTAGTAGAACACTAGTCATGTAAGTGCTACACTCACAAAAAATTATACTTAATATAGCTAGAAAATGGGGTGAGGTCAGGGAGAAGCAAATAAGATGTTTATTATCCAGGTTCTTTTTATTAGTATACAAAACTAGAACAGCTGGTGCTGAACATGTAACCAGATATTATAGAGGCAGCGGAAATATGGTCAAATAGCATTCATAGCCTGACTATAAATACTGAGAATGAGACAGAAAATCAGTAAGGTGTCGTGAATGAAGTGGTATTGTGTAAAGAAATAAACAGTAGCATGGATGCAATAGAATCTGTTTGGTCAAAATCACTTTGTGAGGTAATTCTAAAGGACCTGTTGTAGACCTCTAGATTAGGATTTATATACAGATAGTGTAATAATAATACTATGAGAGAGAAACACCAGTAGTGTTTCTCAGTACAGTAGTATTGTAGGCTACTTAGGCTAGATTTATGTTTAAACACAAATGGTTATTATAATGATGTGATATTTCTGCATATGACAGTCAATAGTTTTCTTCCTGAAACAGTAATTCAGAATAGAAATAATGCTGTTTTGGACTTGGAAAGAATTGAGGACCTTACATAAGAACTGATCATAAAAAATAAAAGACAAAATGCGGACTGGGTTAATTTGGTTTAAATTAAATGAGATGATAAAAAGTCAGTAACTTCATTTTTTTTAAAGGCATGATTTTGTTAAATTAAGAGAACTGGTTAGCGAAATTGGGTGAGCTGAAGTACTTTAGGCTTAAATAGAGAAAAGACTTTGACTATCTGAAGTTTGAATCCCAAGTAATTCAAAAGGAGAAGAATTGCGGGGAAAATTACCCAGATCTTTTGAGCAGAGAACCTTCTCCTAGGAAGGATATTGGCAGTAAAAAGGTGATATGAAAGGAAGAAGGAGTAGATTATCAAAGAAAGTGGTCTTGGAGGTCAGAAAGTATCGTGATGGAACAAGAGCTGAAAATGTTAAGTGGAGTTAGAATTTACTAAGTTCCTCAGAGTTAAAGAAGTTAGTAAAAGTTTCTTTAAACATAAAATAAATGGAGAAAAAAGAAATCAGGCTGCTGTATAGGAAGGGTGGTTTTGAATTAAAGTGAGCCTATTGTTCAGAAACTAAATACCTGTGCACACTCCTCAGTAAGAAGAGTATGGCAACAGCAACAGGATGATTAATGGGAATGAGGTTATGTAAATGACTGCATTTGAGGTGGCAATTCAAGACACAGAAAAAAATTCTAAGCAAATAAGGATGTGAATTTGTGGTGCACCAGCTACATTGCAGCAACTGCCTACATATCACTTCTTTCCTTACAGTAAATATCAAGTAACTTGAAGTAGCTTATTCTATCCAGCAAATATTGTGTTCCTGAAAAATGCAGAGTGTTTCATAGCTTTATTTTTAAATAATTTTTCAATTAAAAACTTACTGTATAGTACATTGGGCTTTACAGAAAAAAATCTGGTGCTGCAGTTCCTTCTCACTGGTGGATTTTTCTTTTTTACCTATAATATTAAGGAACACATTTTAATCTCAGTAGTTACAGTTTCCAGTATGCTTTGGTGCTCATTGAACTGCTCTGTGGACAGATTTAGCTCACTGGAACAACAGAAATGTGTTGCTGTTTCTTCTTCCTCCTGTCCTCCCCTCCTCTCTTTTTTTAAATGGAGTTTGTTTCCTGTCAGATTAGTGGGTAAAACTGGCTGGTGGGGAAGGCAGAAAAGTGCCAGATTTGGTGCGAGATAAGCTTCAGGGAGCAGGAAAAAGCCCTGGAGGTCAGCAGGAGCGAGGAAAGGGAGGGAGCAATGGCGAGCTGTTAGATGGCCTTATGGGTGCCTAGCCTTAGCTTTCTGTGTTAATCTAAGGTACGTGTTGCCTTTTGAGAGACTATTGTTTAATGTGGATTTTTTCGTTTCATTTTGGAGTTTTTTTGTTTGCTTTAGCATTCCATCTGCAAAAATATATTATCTTCACAAACCTTTTCAGATAAACTTAGTGGACTGTCGCAGCCATGCTTGTATCATGCAATTTACATTATTTTGCAACACTTCCCTTAACATTTACAGTGCACAATAATTAAATTATTCTATTTTTGACCTAATGCAGGTAAGAGCACTAGTATAGATCCACTGTTAATTGTTTTACCTCTGTGTCCTCTTATTCTGTGTGGCACAACAGTCTTCAAAATCACTCCCGAGATTGCTAACTCCAGACAGAACTGTACAAGATAGTTTTGGAGAGAATTTCTCCCAGTGTTCAGTGCAGTTGAGCTTCAGGATATGCTTTCCTTCATGTCTGGATTTAATTGTAAATAATTTGTAGGTGAAAAAACATTTTCTTACTTAGCAGGCATATAAGTGGCATCTGGTCATTGTACAAATCAATCAATCGATCGATAAAAAGGGGCAGGAATGAGAGATACAGAAAATAAACTATCTACGCAGAATTGGCCCCAAATAACATTTTTTCCTTATGAATTTCATGTCCACAACAGCAGTTGTGTAAGGCCCTGACTAGAAATGACAAAGAAGTAAATTCTGCAGAGGAGCTTATTGGGAACCTGTTCTGCCTTCGCTGCCCACATGTTAATAGAAGTTATGTGCACATATCCAGAGGAGAACAGACCCCTGTAATGAGCCTTAATTCCAAAGTTTCTTTTGTAGAAGGAAGTGAGAGTTGTAAGCACTTCCTGACACTGCCAAGAAAATGGTAATTATCTTTGCAACAATCCTGCTAATACAGTTTGTGCTTACTATGGGTCTTTTTTGTTTGTCTCATACTAGGGAATACTTTTCAAGAACTTAACGGACATTGGTTTTTCACTTTTATTTTTTGTTGTTGTTGATACTCCTACAAAATTGCTAGCTTTTTGAGCAAAGCTGTTGCTTGTGACAGGTATGTGAGACTATTATAGGCCAAACTGCAAAGAAATAATGGTATAACTTTAAAAAAAAAAAAGGGGGTACTGTCACATTATAAAAGAAAAAAAAAGCAGCAGTCTGAAATCACTATATTGACCGCAGGTAAAAATAACAACAAAATCTGTGACAGCTGAGAGAAAGGGAGAAAAGCATGTTGCTTTTAAGTTTTGCCTTTGTTCATTGACCGTGTGCCCGTATACCCTATTCAGCTCTCTAGAAATGGTTCACTGACTTGAAACTCCGGCTGCCTTTAATTGTGTGGGTTTTATTTATTTAAGTAATGGGAGAAAAATATTGAGCTAGTCAGGACTTCTTAACTTTTGATTTAAATAGTTAACTTCACAGGTATTTTTTGTTCAACTCTTTTAAAACCTGTGTCCCTCTTAATTTTTCTTATATTTTTTGCTGGTTTACAAATGCCATCTTTTCAATGTGGTTTTGAATTGCTATTGCACCTTCAAAGAGTCTCGCTGAGAGCTGGCTGACAGCATAGTATATATTTACACAATGTCAGCAGCAAATCCATCTATAACATTGAAACAAACTGTTGAGCTGTATTAAAGGATGGTACTGTGCAAGTCATTTGGATTTTTTTTCCTTCTTTTAGCATTTCTCTTTTTTTGGAAAAACAAACATGCAAAAATTTACACTTGCATAATACATGATTTATGAAAACATGATAGTTGTTCCATAATTTTGTTTTTTAATTTAAAAAAATCCTCTTGTAAATATTGTGCATTGTTTAGAAATTAAAGTTCTGCCTCTAAAAGCAGTGAAATGAGAAAAATAAAAGCATTTTAGAGTACTAATAATGCCCTATTTTAGGTTAGGAGTTTCTGCCTTTTACTGTACATTTTTCTTTTTAAGTAAAGTAGAATACTAATGATTCATGTATATCAGATGTCAACCTCTTGGAGTTTGTTTTATAAATAGTGAAACTTGGAAAGGGAAAACGCATAAGCCTTGCTGTAGATTTAAATATCTCTTCATTAAATTGTAATTAAAAACAGACAAAAATATCCATGGCTTCTTTGGTCTTATTGGGAAGTATGGCTTTCTGCTTGAGGTTCGCTTTGTGATTAGCACAGACCTGTGTTGCAACGACTGTCTTATTTTGGAACATTCAACCATATGCATTTGACTGGGACAAAACACATTTTGTGCAGTTCTGTCATCTTACAAAGATTTCCCCTTGGGGCTGCTGCAGAATTAGGAGGTGTGGATAGACCTATGGATGGGTTCACGCCACAGGCGAAACCTGGCATTTCAAGTGATGGGTGGTGGGGTCTTCTTCTGCACATACGCTGAACTTCGATGTTTCTTCATTGTCATGTAGATCCCCTTACTGCTGTTTAGACATTTTGCCATGGAGTGCTCCTTGGAGCAATGCTGCCTTCCTGGGTGGTTTTGTTTTATTGGTGTATATAGAATTACTGTCTCCCAGTTCTGTTGGGGGCAGGAGAAGGGCTGTGGCATGTTTCCTTCTTCATACCTTATACTTTCACTTCCCAAAGTTGCCATGCTTATGATTCAGGCAGCAGTTATGCATTTCTTCTTTCCTGTTCTCCCTCTGCCTTTTCAGTGCCCAACCTCTCACTTAGAAAGTCAAGTATTTGCCTCACACTTAACACTGTTACGACATTTGGTGGAAGAGCCACGTGAACTAGAGCAGCATGACTGGATAAGCAGAAGTAGCCCTCGTTCTAGCCAGTGGAACTGTGTTCTTGCTTATTTTTGACTACTGGAAAAATTATATACAATTGAGTCCCTTTTCTCAGACTCTCATTCATAGTTTCTTGTTGCATTATGAGTGGTTGCTACTGGGTGGAGTGTGAGAACTCAGCTGGTTCAGTACTTGGGTTTTTTGAAGCAAAGGTGTGTGTGCTCTCACATGGTTTCATTGAAATGAAGTGTTTTGTAATCATTAGTTTAGTCTATCAGTGCTGCGTGAAATAGACTTTGTAGTAGTGTCCCTCTTTAGGAAAACAGACAAAGGTTAGGACAGACAACTCTGTCGCAGAACTAGGAACTGAAATCCTATTTTCTAGCCTTGGGTGGGATTCAGATCCAAATTAAGACATCTGAACTATGGAAAAATGGAAGTTGGAAGGGACCTCTGGAGGTCCTCTGGTCTAACCTTCTGTTGAAAACAGGGCCTTAGATTTGGTTATTTAGGGCCCTGTCAAGCTGAATCTTAGCTATTTGCAGGAAGGGAAATTCCACCACTTCTCTAGGCTTCTCAGTTTAAGTGTTCTCATGGTGAAGAGTTTTTCCCTGTATCTGGATGGAATTTCCCCTGAAGCAACTTGTGCCTGTTGCCTCTTGTCCTGTCCTCTGTGCATCCTGTTGAAGAGTACCTTTGTCTTCTCTATAACTATGTAGGTGTCAATTCTTGTGCTCTGTTAAAAGTCAATGAAGATATGATGTCAGTACAGCCTGCAGAGGAAAACATCGAAACAGCTGTCTGGGGTGGGATTTAGATGCCTGAACAAAGTGTCTAGTGCCATTTCAGATGCCCTAGAGTATAACAGTCATCTGCATGGGGCTGGCAGCTATGACACAGGAATTACAGGTGACCAATGCTCTTCTGGAGGAGCAGGTAGAACTAGCCACAAGTACTCCACAGTAGCTAAACTGACAAAAAATGCCTGTGCTTAGGCAACTGATTCCCACTCTAGATGTCTATTTTAAAATCCACTGAAGGTGTTGACTCCAGTGATTGCAATAGAAGCTTAAATGCTGTGGACATGTGAGCATGTGGGCACTTAAATTTTAGATGTCTTAATCTAGTATTGCATCCCACCTGTCATGACTTCTGGCATTCTCGTGTGCTTTCTTTGGAAGACTTGCAATGTGCTGATACAAATAAAGACTGTTTTGTCATACTTTCTCTTAGAGTGATAAGCAAATTGTTGGTGCCTCTATGATATGCCTGTACTGTTTTGAGAGGAGTCACAGCCTTCTTTCAAGCCCAAACTCAAGTTGAATCTGCATTATTTGAATATAAACCTTAATCCCAGGAACAGGTTTTAGCCAAGCTTAAGGCCACGCTGGACGAGCTTAAGTGCCCTGTGGGTGGACAGGGTGTTGTGTGCTGGGCCTGAACCTCTGCTATCGGTCCCTTCCGTTCTTGAGAGGCTGTCGCACCACTGGGCAGGCAGCAGAGCTTCAGATCTTTTTTTACAAGGGCCCTGATATCTCATGCCCAAAGGGTGGATGAGGTTTGTAGACAGCCTGAGCTCAGACTGCCTCAATAATAGTGTCATGGTGCTGCAGATCTCCTTATACCCGTAATGTGGATGCAGGCATTGCGGTCTATGTCAGGGATTGCGGCAGGCTTGGGTAGTAGATGTGACTTACACAGTCAAGTGTCACTTGGCTTTTTTTGACATTTGGTTGAGTGGAAACTTGTCTGCAGTGAAGATTCCCTTCTTGACTCTGTGGTTCAGCTAAACAAATGCTGGAGAACTGAGTGAGAATCAATCAAGATACATTTTTCTCTTTGCTATGTAGAGTTCATGAGCAAAGGAAGAAAACATGTTTCATAACTGTTGTGCAAAAAAAAACAAAAAAAAAAAACCAAGCAAATGTTTGGAAATTGCCAGGGATTTTGTGTTACTCTCTGCACGTCCAACTGCTCTCATTCATGTAATGTGTAACTTTTAAATAAATCTTCAGTGCAACAAGTGTCTTATTGATGAACATTTCATTTAAGAGTTTGGTTCATCAGTTCTGTCCTGGGGTGTAGAACTAGTGTTCTGCATAATTTATAGGAATTCGGATTAGAATAACATTTTCATTACATTAAAATCAACACTAAGCTCCTACTGACTACAGCCTGTCCAAGACTTTGCTGGTACAGTGTAATACAAAAAGATTTGTCTGTATTTGTTTGTATCACTTGCTCTGGTGACAAAGATTTCCTTTTCTGCGAATTAAAGTACAAATCCATACGTAAATCATGCTAACAAGGTGAGATTTTTCAGTAGTGGACAGAAATTTAGCAGCTCAGTAGGGATATTTAAATTGCCATTTTTCAGTTGACTTTACTAGAAGCGCCTTGCTCCTGTCTTTTGTGTTCATTGTTATCTTTGATTCAGACCAGCAGAACTACATCCCAAATACAAGGAAAACAAATGACAATAATTTTGTTCATAAACTAATTTGCTCAGAAATGAGCTGTTGCTCTTTTTCCATTTCATTAAAAAAGCCTTTTCAGTTAATAATGTCTTAACAGACTCTTAAACAGAAGGTTTTTTAAGAACACAGCATTTACTGTAGCTTCTTAGATGCATAGCATTCAACACAGAAAAGGAAAATATTATTTCATTTTTGTTCTTACTGAAAATAAGATCTTGTTATTTGTTTAGTGTTGAATAATGTTTTCAGCGTGTCCAGGACTATAATTTGTAGCATTATCTGCTAGCTTATATAGAGGGAACTGTTATTCAGCCTGTATGTATTCCAGTATGGTAGACAGGGTCATTTGTCCTGTTGATTATGAATGTAAATATTGTTTTTAAGGCAATGGTAACCAAGAGTATTTTTCCTATTTACAGAGCAAGCTTTACATGGAAGGATTTAGAAGCCTAAAAGAAGGAGAACCAGTGGAATTTACTTTTAAGAAATCTTCCAAAGGCCTTGAATCAATACGGGTAACAGGCCCTGGTGGGAGCCCCTGTTTAGGAAGTGAAAGACGACCCAAAGGGAAGACAGTACAAAAAAGAAAACCAAAGGGAGATAGGTAATTTCCTTACTTTGCTATTTCCTCTCCCCCTCCCTTTTTGTTTCTTTGCAAGTTTTTCTCAAAGTTATGTTTTCAGCATTTATTCATTTGTGAAAGGAAACCCTTCTATATAAATTTGGCTTTTATATGTAGCCTAGTAATTTGATTAGACTTACTAAGCTGTACCTATACAACTACATAAATCACACACTTGATTGGTTTTACTTCAGAAGGTAAATGTTGGATTAGAAGGAGCCTGCAAAGGAATGTAATATTCTTTTGAAAATACTGCTATTAGACTGAAAAGAGAGGTCAGTCTGAATACAGGTGAAGTAATGTCAAGTTTAGTTGAGAACTGTGCATGCTAAAGAGTGTATTGTGTGCAGCAGGGTTTTTAACTGTGCATCAGTAGTTTTATACAGAAGAAAGTGTAGGTAGTGCAGTTAAGGTTGAAAGTCTAATATTAATAAGGTATGTAATTTGATTAATTATATTTTTACTTAGTGAACAGAATATCAGGTGTTTTCAAAAGCCTTAACGCCTGATGGTCTGCAGAATGGCTTACTGTTGTAGTAATATGTTATGTTTTACAGTTTAGACTTCAGAGCTGCACATCCTTACACAAGTGCAGCATCAGGCCTTGTGTAATTGTTTCACTTTACTTTCTGCCTCTAATGGCTTGAAGAAGTTGTATAATACTCTTAACTGTGAAGCCACCTGCACCTAGTTCCACAAGGGAAGTCTTCCTGCCTAAAAGCTCTTGTATTTATGTGAATATCACTTTTACCTGAATCTCCCTTTTCCCTCATGGTATTGCCGAGCCCAGTAGCTGTAACAACTGAGATGAAGGGGAATATATAGTTTGTGAAGGTCTGTCCATTCTTAGTACAGCCCAGAATCCTAGTAAGAGCGTCCCAAGAGCTGAGTTTTCCCTTGTAGTATTTGATTTATGGCATGACTTAGAGGTGGCTCTCTTCCATTACAAATTCTAAAACACAGGATAGCTTGGGAAAGAGAGGATCACCTGAAAAGGAAGCCCAGGCTCTGGAAACTGGGGATTAGAAGCCTTTTCCCTTTTTCTTTGCAGGGTAGAGAGAAACTTCACTCGTCCCTACCTCCGTTAAAAGGCTTCCTTTGGGGTTCCACCCCTGCCTGCCTTTTTTTTTTTATTAAGGACTTGAGACAACATGTTAGTTGTCCCTCTTTTCACCTTCTTTGTAAAAGCTAGAGGCCATGAACAAAATTTATTGCTGCTGAGTGGCTGCTGTAACAGATCAGAGTCCACAACCACAACAAGGGGAGACTTTGTAAGCAGGACAAAGCTTTCTTTTTGATTGGTCAGCATATCTGACCTTTCAGAGCTGCGATGCATGCAACAGCTGTTAAAAATCCTTTTTTTTTTTTTTCTTTTAAGATAGTCTTCCAGTATAGTTGTTCTTTATCCATTGGTTTTCCACGGACTGTAACTACTAATCTGTTTAGGATATTAGCAATATCATTGTTACTAATGTTTCATATCAGGGTGACAAAATCCGTAGTCATGCTATCGTAATGCTGTTATCCTGTTTGTTGCACATGCACATGAGGGAAGACGGTCCTTGCCTCAAAAAACCTTGATATTTAAATGGGCAGGATGTAAATAGACCAGGAAAAAATTACTTATTTAAGGAGACACTGATTTGAACAAATGTATGCATCTGTAGTGCAGAGGGGAGTCAGTGGAAAGGAAGTGGTACTTTCAGAAGGTAATTCATATCAACCTAGGTAATCTAGAATAGATGGGATGAATCTTGCCTCTTGGCTGTTTCTCTTTGTGGGCTACAAAGGGAGCCTAGCTCCAGTGCTGTAGATAATTACCTTACAGGTCTCTGAAGTTAAGTGAGATGAATCCCACTCTCAGTTACATTTTGTCATAGCTAAAGCACAGAAAAATTTGAACAGATGCACCTTGAAAAATGGTGCAGGGGTGTGATCCATGAGACAGTGCACTCTTTCATGTTTCATCTGCCCTTTAAAGAAGGAAAAATTCAAAATTAAATTGAGTTTGAATATGTAAATATGGGCAAAACCATCTACCCGCTTCTGCTGTCTTCAAAATTCTGGTTATGCTTAAGGAGACAAGACACCAAACCTCTGAAGTAGCATTGACATTTTCACTCAGTGAGGAGTAGCGTCTTTGCTTGCTTGGAAGGAAAAGTAGTTTTGAATACCTGACCAGTAAAAAAATGTTTCTCCAACACATATAGTGGAAAATGTATTTACGATTTCTATTCTGCCATGAAAAATGTATTCATTTATGAAAGCTAATTCCATGTTCTTGTCTTCATCTCTTTACTACAATATCAATACAATATCAATACAATAGACTGAGGGTCCTGTCTCACTTTTAAATGAATCGCATGACTCTATTAAGCTGTGGTGTAGGCAGGATATAAGGCAGAAGGGAAGAATGATGGAAAGAATTATAGATAGCAAAGGCAGGGGTGGAAAAAAGGCAAAAGCAGCAATATGTGCAGGGAGAGGAAAAAAAAAGAGAATTCATGACACTGAGGTTATCGAATATTGTTGCTCTAGTTTGTAGGTGTTGTGGTATTTCCACAGTAGACCCAGAGTCTCTCCAAAATTTGCAGAATGTTGTTGCTATGGGACCTTGATCTGATAATGTCCCCCCCCCAACATTACTGATGGTCACATTAATTTTACAACAAATAACTTTAATAATGTAGTAACAATATATTTTTATTATATATATATATATATTTTTTTTTCCATACAATATCAAGAGTAATCTGGGCTAAAGGGGAGGTTTCTGAATGAAAGTTGGTTGTGATTTCAGACCAACAACTGGTGGGGTTCTGAACTCATGGATTATGCCAAAAACACAGAGTGGTAGCCCTGGGGCTCTAGGGCTTGTCTGCCTAAGCAAGGCAGAGATTGAATTTGCATTATGTTACTTTGCAACAGGCTGCAGCTCCCTGTGCAGGAACTCTTAACACATGCTGAACACAGAGTGTTTCGCTCAACTTCAGAATAAGCTGTCTGACACAAAAGCATGCTATGCTGCTCCTTAAGAAAGACTGCTGGGAGTTGATACCAAAAAGGTTAAAGCACTGTGAATTCACACTGAAATCTACTGTTCAGTAACTTATAGACAAGTCCATGAAATCTTGAGATCTGCAATATAACAAATGAAATGAGAACCTAGCCCACCCTCTCAGGATAAGGTTCAGAAGAGGAAAAAAGGAGGAAGGAAAAAAAAACAGGTTGCATTTGTATTTGTTTTGCTATAGTTTAATTTTAAGAGGCTGGGAAACTTTCAAGGGAAAAATGGATGAAAATTTAAAATCACTTTTTTTAGACAAACATTTCCAGTGTTTGTCTGTGACAAAAAAAAGGGGGGGGGAAAGACCGTTTTACTAGTTGTCATTTTTTTAAGATTATTTTTACAAATTTATGTATCTGGAAAGTTACTCTTTAGTGTAGTGTGTATTCAAATTTGACCTGCAGACCTTTGACACAACATTAACGAAGATGAGTGATGCTCCCAAGACAAGAATCTAGGGTTAGCTTTGGGACCTCGAGGCATTATTCAGAATCTATAAGTATTCCTAATAGAAACCCAAAGTTGAATACTTTTTCAGCAGAGTATCTGTACTGTTGAATCTGCTTTGCTTGGAATTAACCTCAGGTGGAACATTTTGGAAAAAAACTTTTTGATTCTGAAGTAGGGTTAACTTTACACCAAATGAAAGCGATAACATAAAGCCAGAGGAGAGGTCAAGGAAGAAAGAATTAAGGGTATAGCTCCATCTCTCAATTCTAGGTTAGCAAGTTTCAGTCCCATGCTACGCTCCATTAACAGCACACTTGTGGCAGGGAATCTTTCTGACATGGGCAAACCATAAACTGTATCAGTGAGTGGTTTGAGTTTAAGCGTGTAATAAATAACTGTGTATGTTGTAAGGTCTTGGTTTTGACATGACTCATTTCACCCATTTGATTTACAGCACAGCCCTGTAAGTAAACGGTGAGGAAGGGATCCCGGAGCCACTGCGAATGAGAGAGCTTAGTGAAGCGTTGCCACTGGAGAAATTGTAATTCTGAGTTATGTTCTGGGAATATTGCTGCTGAAAGAAAGGTGTATTCCTAGCTCAGCTGGCTGAATAGTAATGAGCACTGCAGCATAGATGTAGCATTTAAGAACTTTTTTTCCAGTGTAGACATCTATTAGAGAATATGAGGAAAAAATGTGGCTTTGTTTTAAGATGTAATAAATGGTGTTTGCCRGTAACTCTTAGATGTAACCAAAAGCATAATTTTCAAATAAAAACATATTTTGTAAACCACCAATTGAAATACAGCCATTGAGGTTGGGGGGGGGGCTATAATCAAATAATAAAATACTTCCCTGATGAACTGTCATTTAAAATTAGTTTGTCTCCGAGTCAGCTAGAAAATAGATTTAGTATCTGAACACGTTCTGCAGATGATCCAAAGTCAGATAGTAATGAGAAGATCTTAAAGCTTTTCTCACATACCATTTCTTTACAGGCTTACGGACTGCTCAGACAGCTGTTAAACTGATGTGAGATAGGCAAAGCTAATGGCAACGSGGTGTGCTGTTGAGGGGATTTGGGCTGAAGTTAACAGGATGTTGCAGAGCTAGTTTAGGGAAGAGGAGTTACAGGATGCAAAGTCACTTCAAGCTTCAGATTGCRTCAAATTGCACCTCTGCCAAATATAACTTGCTCAAGCGTATAACTTCATTTTCATAGAAAAGCCTCCAGTGATTCAGACTGAGCAGATTCTTGTGGAGGAGACTTGAGTAAAGAGTTGTATGGACAGTGAAGGAGAGCCCTGAACTAGTACGGAAATGGGAGAAGCTCATAAAACCGTACTTGCAAGGTGGTGGGGATGGGGCGGGTGAGGAGAGCCTGTCTAACCTGGAGCCAGGAGGCAAGGCAAGGCTGGCAACGCGCTGTGGCTGCACCGAAAGGGGCACTTCCACCCCACTCTCGTCCTCCGCCTTCACCCTTTTTATTTGTTGGGGTTAGTTGTATGAATTAGTTTGTTGCGGGGTCAGGCGAGGGGGTGCTCGTACCAGGGTGGCGGCGGGAGCGTTGCAGCAGGGGAGGGGGCTGCCGCGCAGGTGCGTGACGGCCCTTTGGGGAGGCAGCGAGCTGCGGCACTGGCCCCACTGTAACGCAGGGCAGCACCAGGACCGGGGGGGGGGGGGCAAACGAAAGGAGAGGGAAGTGCAGGTGTTTCTCTTGGCTGTTTCCTTTTTTCATATTTCACTGTGATTCTGTCGCATGTCTAGTTCCTGTTTCCAATGTTGTTTGAGCCCCCTCTCAAGTTCGGGGGACCACAAGGACCACCACAAGTTTTGTTCTCTTGCATAAAAACTGCCAGGTGAAATGAGGTCCTTCTAGCCCAGTATCCTGTTTCCAACAGTAGCGTATATTTAAGGAGTGAACGTAGGAAATAGGGAAGTACACCTTTCCATCTCAGTGGTTTAGGCATTTCTTCAGTATCAACACCTAACTCTCAAAAGATAAATAGATGTTGCTTTCAATATCTTTGGAGAGCTGGACACCACTTCGACCTGGATCCTTAAGCAGAATTTGAGATTATTTGTACAGAGTTTTATATATTTATAATTTATATTATGTAATTATAAATTATATTTATAATTTGCCTATATTTAGACAATAGGCTAGAAAGAGGGTTAAACAGCAGTCTGCGATGTGCTTTCTTACCTGATCTTATTATCAATATTTGCTGACTATGCCATAATAAACCACTAAAGTAATATGAACTGCTCGTTACAGACAGAACTCGCAGACTGCTACTAGATAAAAAAGCCTAGGAACTTTACGCTATAATTCAATACTTTCAGAAGGTTATAACTTTGCTGGACTTCAGTCATTAGGGACAAAGTTTTCAATACTTGCTCCTTTCTTTAGGTTGGCAATTTTTTTGGAAGACTTAGGAACAGTCCATGTTTTTCCAAGAGTGGGGTACAACCAGAAGGCTTTTTAAATAGGGTTAAAAGATAGGTAAATTTTTTAAATAGCTGCCACTTGGTGCTTTGGAGCAGAGGCTTGAAACCTGGCTTGGAAATGTGTCTCAGAGCCAGGAGGTTACCTTTCCTTGAATTTGTGCAAACCCATCCAAATCTAAGTTCCAGGCCACTGAAAAGTGTTACTGCATATATTCATTAAACAGTCCTTGTTAAAATCTCCAAATCATCCATCTGTGTTTAAGCAAGCTCAACAACCACAGAGTTCCTGCATACCAAATATTCAGGCACGCTTCCAGGCCTCAGTATGTTCAAAGTGGCTGGAACAGAATGGGATCTCTAAGACAGGTATTTTCTTCATCAAAAGAAGATGAAAGGCAGGTGGCCTAAGGGAAGAAAGACAAAACAACTGCCACTGACTGGTGTGTATAGTGCCTGACATCTGTAGATCATACACTATTGGGCGTGATTTCATCTGCAGCCTTAGGGTGTACATAAACTTCAGTCTGTTCTGGAAATGTCAGTTATAGTAGCTAGGGGAGAATAAGTACCCAGATCAAGGACACAAGCAGGAAACCCTCACCTGTCAGAAAAAGGAAAACCTAGGTTAGCCTAGCTTCTACCCCCAGATCTAGCACACAGCGCCAGCAGTTGTCTTCCTCAAAGGATCATGACTCTCTCTTGCTGTCTGCTTCTGTAGCTCCATCACTAATGAGCCAGGATGCAGAGCCAAAAGATCAATACTCRAATATTGGAGCTAGGTATAGGGATTGTTACAGTTGTACATAATAATATGCATAATATCAGAATAAAACTTTTCCTTTCATAAGACACTTAGAAATTGCTTACAAAATTGCAAACCTAGAGACACTATTTAATTTGCAAAGGCAAGTGCTCATAGTTAGATACAGGAGAGAAAGCTTCATTTGGTAACTTATCGGCTGCACTGCTTCCAAAACCAAGACCAGTTACAGCTATTTGGGGGTATCTAGGCACACTGCTGTAGTGTGCTGGGTGAGTATTTCCTCACTCATTTGAGGGGCTGGTTTTTGTTTCACACATTTTTAATAATGAAATTCACTATAAGGCAACTTGAAATAAAGTTTTTTTTTCAGGTCATGTATCGCTAGTTAAGCTCTATGACCATATAGTGGTTCCATACAGTGGYTCAGCCTGCTCTCTTGGGTGAAAGCAAGAATCGGGCTGTGCAGTAAGGCTCATAAATGAACCAAATGCACTTAAATATGTGTTTACCTTTGAGTTTAAGTGTCTTCTGATAAGTGTCTTCTGATAGGGCTGTTCATGTGCTTTAAGTGAAGCATATTTCTCTGCTGAAGCAAGACCTGGGAACCTGGTAGCAAGTTTGCCCAATTTTCACTAAGTCRTGTCCAAGCCTAATATACTTCATTGGGAGCTTGTTTTAAGAACAGAGTAGAGCCAGAATAAAGATGTCTTAAATGTCTGTTTGTATGTGTGTACAATTAAGAAGAAACAGTCCCCAAATTTTTCGTAGTATTTATAATAAAAAATCCAAATTTGATGCTAAAGTAAGTAGATACAATTCCAAAAATGTACAAGGAACGGATGAAGTGAGTAGGAAGGTGTCATTTTTATACAGCCTCATATAGAGTAAAACTGTCCCTGCACAGCAGATGGGTCTCTTAAGTACATACACTGTTTGCAGAATATTTTTCTTTAATTGGATGTCTGTTCAGGCCTCATGTGTTTTCTGAGTATTTCACCCCCTTTATCGAGGGATGACCTATCACTTATCTACAGTGTAATATGAACATATATTCAGACCTTTACTGTGGTGTACTGATATGCTTAATGATTGCACTGTAGTTTTACTTTGGGTCTGGACAAGCAAATTGCTGCAAAGAGTATTGTGGACAATTTAGAAACTGTTTTGTTTTAAGATGCCAGGCTGCAAACCGCAGCAGGGCAGGAGCCGCTTCTTGAACGATGAAGCAATGGGGCAGCAACATACAGGAGAGGGAAGGGGCAGACACCTAAAGGTGGGACCTTTTCAGCTATCCCAATTGAACCTGCTGCTGTTACGATTAGCTCCTAAAATCCTGTTGTGACTGGAGGAGCTTATGAAGATATCTTGTACCCTGCTCAGCATTTAAGAGTGTGACTCTTCTGAGAGCATTTTCTTGTTTTTACTTTAGTGGGACAAGCACATGCTTTACTGGTGCTGGTTTTTTTGTTTTGGGGGACGGTTTTGGAGATAGGGGGAGAGAAGCCAATTCAGGTGACTAGAAGGGATAAACACCTTTATGCACACAGACTATTTAAAAATTAAATTAAGAATATGCTGAATAAAGATATTTTTGTTGGTACATTTATATATATTTCAAAAAACTTCATGAAAAATCAAAGAACAAATATTTCTTTCAATAAGAAAGAAGACAGTTAAGATTAAAATCCATTGCTCTCTACTGGCACACACATACTCTTGCATACTTCCTTTTCATCTCATGATAGCTCATTTTGCACAGAGTTACTACCGAGCATAGTGCTTAATACTGTTAATTCAAGAAGAAAGCACTGCAGACTTTATGAAACAGATATAAACTGCTTTTTCTAGTCCTGAAGTAATGATTCCTTGTCTCTTAAGGAATTTAGAAGCAAGAAAGAATTTGAGTTGTACATTTGAGAATTTTGCACAGTTTAATGGAGATTATACCTAACTTCAATAGGAAATGTATTAATAGTATTTCAGTAAATAATTTTAAAAACATCATTCTGTTTCTAAAAATCTTCCTAATATAACTTCTCTCACCCTTAATTCAAATTTCTCTCACACTTTTTAATTATTATATTTTACAATTCTAACTGTAATTCTTATTGTATTTTATTTCATTATTATACTATTATTTGGGTCTTTCAAGTGAACAGGTGTAAAGCAAAAAAAAGTGCATGCATTTTCACAGCACAATTCATTACACACTTAAGCCCATGATTTGAAAGTAATAGGTAAGAGGGCATAATTTGAAGATTTCACTGATAGTGGAAGTTTCTTTTCAAGCCGATGTTGACCCTGACCTACAAACTAATCATCTCCTTTTTGCTCATATGACGCTCCATAGCTGTCAATGGACTGAGAATAGAACTGCTTGCGGGACAAATCCTTAACTTCTGTGTATGTTTCAAAAAGATGCACAGGCTCTGTGCAATATTTCACTACAAAAACGTTCAGTGTAAATATTTAAGCCCAAAATTCCTTTTATTATAGGAAAACAGTTGTATTTCCTTGCTTTTCTTGATGTGTTGCATTCCAGCATCACCTAGCAAAGGTATTCAAAACATGTAGTAAATGTATAACACTAGGAAAGATTATAATGGTGATTTCAGATGATGGAAAAAATTGCCATGTATGTTAACCTGTTTTAAAAATACCAAGAACCTGAAAATTGGAGAAAACTTAATTAAAGCATAGTTGCTAAAAGCAGATATTCTCAAAACATTGCCTTTCATTTACCTCAGATGATGAACTGAAGCTCTTCAGAATGAATAAAAGTTCTGGAGCCCTTTAATTTCAAATCAGTAAAGTCTGTGCAGTAATCTAATTTCAGATCACTACAACTGTTTCTTTTGTTAGCAGTGACTTCGTATTTCTATTCTTGACACTTTAAGATCAACCCTACTTAAATATGAATCATTAAAAATATGAATTTATTTCAATATCTTGTCAAGAAGCTTAGCAGTTCATTATATAAGAGGAATGTGTCACAGCGGTAGTCATCACCATAGCAGTGGTGCAGTCACCCTACTGTTACTCCTCTCCCTTTTTTTAATGATTGTGCCTACACTCTTCAAACAAGTTGTAAGATGTGGTCTTTGTCCTGAAGAAGATCGCAGATTTAAGGTCATATTTACACCAGGAAACGTGGACTTTTTTGGCCCAAGATACCGGTTTAAGCCACCCCCACAGAGTGACTTAACATCCTTCATCCCGAGGTAGCAGAAATGAGTGGGACTTGGCAGTCGCTTCTCCAGATTACTGGGAGCTGTTAAGAGACAGTGGAGCTCAAAAAGAAACTCGCCTGTGCTGGCCGTGGTCCCGCAAGCAGGGTGGCAGGGACAGGAAAATGCTTCAAGGACAATTAACAGGGAGAAGATTAGGAAGGAGAAGGAATATGAACGCGAGCACAGACTTGGGGGAGATCAGGAAGGAGAGGGAAGAGAAGAGCTGGGGGARGGAGGCCAGCACAACTGGGGCTGCTGGGGGTGGGGAGAGCATTGAACACTGCCAACAGGAGAAATACAGAGTTTCCTGAGCCTCCACGTTATAACTTAAAAGCTGGTAGTTAGGGCACTCTTCAGGGAGAGCAGAGAAGTCTTTGAATTCCCTCAGGCAGAACCAGGAACTGAATCAAGGTTTCCTCCGTTTTGAAAGGTTGCTCGAAGTCAGGAGCTAGTTAGTAGAGAGCTGGTGCTCAGGTGGGAAGGAGGCCCCTCCTTTGCCGCTCTGTGGAGACTGAGGTGATTCCAGGAGATCTGGGAGCGCTGATCTGAAATGGGCCTTTCTGCAGTAGTCTGCTCACTGTGTGTTCCTCATTTACTGGGTGACAAACATGAGACATCTGGATTTTGTTTTGCAGAACCACCACATGCTCCCAGCTGCAACTGCTGCTCAGTTTGAGCTTTGCCCTAAACATATCAGGTGCTATAAAATATTAAGTGCTCTATTATAGGCTCTAACATTTCAAATTGGGCACCTAAAGTAAGACTCCTTTGGAAAATGGTTTTGGCGTTTTTCTTGTGCTCCAGAATCCTGTGTGTTACCTTGAGATCAGTGACACCACTCAATTTCATAGAGACCTTGTGAAATAATTAGTGTTCATAATGCATTAAGATATCTTAGTGGGAACCTCAAATAAAGTTAATACTTCTCTATAATATTCAAGGTTTACGTGGATATAGTGGTGAGTCCAGGCATTGAACTGAGTAGGATAAAGCGGAAATATTCAATAACTACCATCTACTTTATGTAGCAAATGAGAAAAGGCCATCATCATATGGTTTTATAGCATGTCAGCATATAGTTTATGGGCTGTTACTGCAATATAAATTATTTCCTTCTTTTTTGAATACTGAATGTGTAGGTAATGGGTAGAAATTAGCCTGAATGCCGTTGCTAGGTTTGAGCGTTTGGGCTGATTTTTGCTTTGAAAACATACTGGGATGTTCTATGGCAAGGATGAAAGGGCTGGTTTCATAGAAGAAATTGCCCATACCCGAGAAAGAGCAAAGGTAGCAGTGGCAGAGCTGGAGTACGAGCGACGCGAGGCTGGCATTATTGATGAAGTGGATGGAGCTCAGTAACAGACCTGTGGAACAGCTGAGGAAGAAAGAGTTGTGAAGGGTCACTATGAAATATGGGAGTGAGCTATACAATTTCTTTGCTTTGATCTCCATTCATTTATAATCTTATTGGTATTGAGTCTCCTGGCACTACATCTTTTACAATGAATAGCTGAAAGTACAAAAAATTTATTTAAATTGCACTGCTCTTGTACTGAATGGCTTTCTTTAGCCTAGAAGTAACTTGGAGTTGTACTCTTTCAGCTGTTGGACAGTTTAAATGCTGAGCATTTAATTTGCTTTAGACAGTTTTGAAAACAATAGCAAACCACAGACTGCTCATTTCATTGTCTGCAACTAATGTTGCAACAGCCTTTGCATCAAAGTTTAACTAGAGTGCTTTGATTTCCTCAGTGATAAATGGATAACTTTCAACCAGTATAGAAAGTTGAAATAGTTAAATGTTTCAAATTCAGCTTCAGATTTGCTAATGTTTAAATTTAGTGCTTCTGCCTTTTTGTTGTGCTAAGTTGTAATTATACAAAACAAGAGAATAGAGTGTGTGTGCCAGTGTGTGTGTGTCTGCATAATGAGACTGCTTGTTTTATACAATTACTAGTACTATAGAGTTCTATACAATTTTTACTAATAGTTCTACACAATTATTAGTAGTTTTACTTTTGCTTCTTCCCATAATGGTAGGGAAGCATCGGTAGTGGGTGATAGGATTAGAAATTGTGCATAGCTCAAATGTAAAGAAAATTCTATTTATTTTTTGAAGGTTTAATTTTATTTGAATTTGCTTTACTGAGTTGATTGAAATAAATCACTTCTTTTTATTAAGTATATGAAAGATTCTTTAATTTGTCTTTGGTTCGGTTCATTTTTTCAAGTTTTTGCACTTAAATATACTTTTTGGGAATCATGATTAGTTCCTTGCATAATCAGTGTTAAGAATATATGCCTACATCTCATCTTAATAGTTATTTAAAATGTGCTAATCACTTTAGTTTTTCTAAGTCAAAAAATCCATGGAGTGCTTTAATTTACTTTTTGTTAAATAGTTCAATTGGAGCTTATTAAACGTGGAAGTATCAGTAATCATTTTCAGAATTTTTGTGTTTATGTACATTGTGTAACTTAAAAAATTTTCTTAGCACTCAGAAATAATTTTGTCAAACGGGACGTTTGTGTTATCCCTATATTTCTAACTCACYGGAGCCTCATGAAGTTCTCTTTCTCCTTTGCAATCCATACTTTTCATTTATGTGTAGAAAAGAAATGTCTTGCAGTTTTTTCATGAGACTTGTATATGCATTGACCAAACAAGGAATCTGTTGTAGGACTGGTTTTGGCAAGTAAATAAGAGAGTAGTCTCACCAAGAATCAGTAAAATTTGTATAAACTGCTGCTGTTTTATTTTCTGAGTTAGCTATCCCATGCTTTCACCCGTACAAGAAAAGAAATTGTGTTTAAAAATGCCTGTGGGGGAAAAATACTACTTTAGAGTGTAAAATTTACAAACATTTAGAACATACTTGTTCCTGGTTAAAGAAGCTGACTCTAAATTCTCTCCCTTCTAGAGCTTTCCATTTTTATCTTTGAAGTTCAGTCATTATTTTGTGTCGATTCCGTTGGTTTTAGTTATTTTTTTTTCTATCAGACAAATTAATTCATGTTGTTTAGATCCAGTCTTTTTAGAATATTTATGACTCTAATGCATCACATTTGTGTTTTACAAGGTATGCGGAGCCAGATTTTGGAATTTGCTTTTTTAGTGGTTCTTTTGTGGAGGAGAAATCTTTCAGGCATGAATTGATAGTGCAGATCTTTTGAGGTCTGTCTGTGCTGACCTGTGACCTCTGTTCTTAGGAGGTCAACATCTGAGGGCAGGAGATTAAGGCAGTTAAAAGATTGGAATGGGAACTGGAATGGAAAAATTAGCCAGCACATTTTGGGTGGAAAACATCAAAGTCATCAGACAATTTGCTTATTTTAAACTCAGTTTAAGGGTAACAAGCTAATTGTACTGTGTTTGTTGATGCAAGCAATTTATATTATTTGAGGAGATTAACACTGAAGAATTTTTTTTTTTTTAATCGGAGAATCGTAATGTCCCTTCAGTATAAGCATGCTATGTATTTTGTATACTAAATGCTTTTTTCCAACATTATTTTTAACATAATAATTCAGGATCTGATACTACAATCTCTATACACTTGATTAGCTCTGTTTCTTTTAAGTAGCATCCAGGAGGAATAATTACATGAGTGTAATAAGTGTTATAGAATCTGGATCTTGCTTGTGATCTGCTAAAGACCCCTCACTCTCATTGGAGGACAGGTGCTCTCCGTACATGGGAAATGTTATTCTTATGTTAAAAATTCCTGATCCTGATGCTTGAAGACATTTGTGAGCATCTGTTTTTCTTACAGCTTTTCAAATGTGAATTCTTTTTTGATACAAACATGTCACCAGTGAATGTGCTTTTAGAGATTATAAATTGCTTTAAAAGAGAACAGCATTGTTTGTTTGTTCTTGTCTGTCATAATTTAAAATTTATCAGGATATTTTAAAAAAAGAACAAAGACTAATCTTTCATCTGCACAACTGATTTCAAAGACATTATAACCTAGAAGAAGACAACTTTCCTCATCTGAAAATTGTGCAAGTGTGAGGATATATGTAAACAATTACAGTTTGTTTGTTTAAAGAACAAATAAAGTAGCTTCAGTATCACATGCAGGAAAAAAAGACATGGTGTTTCAGTGGGCAAACCCACCTAGCAAAAAAATAATAATAATAAGCATGGTCTTACACCTCAGGCTTTGACTAACAATGTATGGATTCCGGTACTTCTCCTGTAGTTACATCTACTGATTAAATTAAAATACTATAAAATACAGTTAAGCTCAAGCAGGTAGCCATCTGTATGCCTCAGTGTCTAATCTTGGCACATTATTATCATTCTTTTGGTAATAAAGAATATGAGATGTATGAGATTTAAACCCCTCATTCACAGGCTCATAACTTTCTGAACTATTTCTCTGAAGGTAGAAACCTTCCCTTTGCAGTTTTAGCTCTGACTTGAATTTGAGGTAGATCGAGCAAAATGATCACTGTCATGGAAGGAAAAGAAGGGGATGCAGTAGGAGCTGTTGTGGACTGCAGCAGCCTCTGTCTGGACCGTTCTGGATGCAGCAAATGGCCAAATCTCCTGGCCGCAGCCAGGGGTGCCCCCCCATCCCTGGGAGTACCACCATGGCCAGGGCTGCCCCCCATCCCCGGGAGTACCGCCACGGCCGGGGTGCCCCCCCATCCCCGGGAGTACCGCCGCAGCCAGGGGTGCCCCCCACATCCCTGGGAGTACCACCACGGCCAGGGCTGCCCCCCATCCCCAGGAGTACTGCTGCAGCCAGGGGTGCCCCCCCATCCCTGGGAGTACCACCATGGCCAGGGCTGCCCCCCATCCCCAGCACAAGGCAAAGGGGAGAATTTGAAGGGACGGGACCAACCCTGAGGGCTGCTGTGTCCTGGGAGACCTGTTCCTCCAGTTGGACTCTTAGACTAAAATGGGGTAGTTTCTGGTCAGCCATTTTGTGATTCTTCCGTGTCAACCATGTTTGTGGTTAAATAAATAGGCAGGACGGATGGAGAGCTAATTCTACTTTACAGAATGGCTTTGTTAACCCAGTTGCAAGAACACGTAATGACGATCACCAGGAATCACTGGGAAGGAACAAAACACTTGGATTAACAAAGGAAAAACAGGCAACTCCAAAGATATGTGTCTGACATGACTTCAGATAACTTGCTTGTTTGCCTGTGCCCCTTTCTGTACCCTCCCTCTGTTCCATCTGCTTAGGTAGCTTAGATAGGAAACTCTTCAAAGTAGAAGTGGTTTCCTTCTGAGTTCATGCAGTACTTGTAAAATCACTGCTGTTTTTAGTTACAGTAATAATGTTGATTCTTGGTCATTTGAATTATTAGAGACCAGTGATTTTTTTTCTTTAATCTGAGAAACCCCTTCCCCAGGATTTCATTGGAGGTGTGTGTCCTGTTTTAGCAATTCAGACATCCTGTCCATAAGCCTGCTTTCCCTAATTATCTTTTGGAGACCCTTTAGAAGTAGTCTATAGATCCCTAAGACCCACAGATAGAAAACTAGTGTGAGGGGGGAGGTTTTGGTCACTAAATTGTTGGATTAGTTCTAAATGTGCTAAGAAAGGCCTCCAAGGCTGGTATGTAGTAGCTTGCAAGGAGGAGTAGACTGTTTGCCAAGTCTGAGGAAAAGCAAATTCAAAACTCAAGAAATCATAAAATAACTTTTGAATGACTTGAAAATGTTATTTGAATTTTTATGATGAAGACCTGCTTCATCATTTTTGCTTGATCTATGTGAGAAATACTTAGAGAATCCATATCCTCACTTTTTTTGCATGTTCTTTTCACAACAAAAATTGCTGCAAGGATGGACAAAATTTACCAGAAGTACTGAAAGTAGTATTTTCAGGCTTGTGTGCTTGTGAAGGTTGAAATTTCTGCCAGTGCAGCTTTACCAGTGGATTTCTGTGTGCATTCCCACAGTGCTCTTAGAATCAGTGTCTCCGAATGGACTCTTTAATTTGCCTCAGCTGAGTCATTTCCTTACCGTGAACTGCTATAAAGAGATGATTTCTTATGCTCTGCTTTCTAGGGTTTAGCCTGTACTGCCCCCCTTCTTTTCAAAATAAGAACTCATCAGAAAATACCTTTTGTATTAATGTGGTTGAGTTCAGAAGGTTTCAGAAATCTGGATTATCAGTGGTCTTTTTTTGTTGAAAGGACTATTGGTTTTTGTGTTTCTCTGCTGTTAATTTGAAAATGAAAAAGCCAAAGAATCGCATGTTGTTTTTCTTTGTAAGTGGTGGTTATAGTTGTTTCACGACTGCTAGGTGAGCTTGAATGCCTATGTGATACTTTAGGTGATAGCTATTCTTAACATTTTACAAGTATGTCAAGTATCTCATTTTCTTAATGACCAGGTTTGTTGCTTAATTCTTGCATAAGAATTAATCAAACTTCAAAGCTTTTGAATTTGGCAGAAAAATAATAGACTTTACACTGGTGTAATGTTAAGATGCATTTTATAGAAGATTTACTTTAATTGTGAAAAGCCAAAAGGTCAAATCTATTGCATTCAAAATGTATTTATGAAAGGTTGCCTCAACTGCGTTGAAGAAAGTGGGTATCAAACAGRAGATGACTTAATCAGAGATTAGTTCAGAATGAGATGTACCTATTGGTGACCTCATCAATTAAAAAAATACAGTTTTTATAGTTGCAAGGTAAAGCTGACAGGAATTGATTAATGCTTCTTGCATATTGTCATATTTCCTTTCTATACTGAACTTTTGCCAGGTAAACTTTGCAGTATGCCCGTTAGGCAAAATGAAGCTATATCAGTATATTTGTGATGACTTATTCTCATTAGGACAAATAACAACACAAGTAAAGATGTAATGATACGGGCTTTTTGCATGTATGGTCTTGCCTCTGTAAGGTCATTTGAGAGATTTCACAAACCTGCAAACATTTCTTGAAATACAGATTATGACTGAAACTGTAAGTGAAAAATATATGAAAGACAAGGTGATACTAGTGTTGGAAATTAATGATGGCACTATATGCATTGTAAAGCACACTAATTACTGTAGTGGAAACATCCAGCTGCTCTAATGAGATGCTGGATTGGGAACAGGATATCACCATGTTCCCTCTCTATAGTAGCAGGTGGTAAATTTGCTTAAGCTTGCATCTTTTGTTACACTGTAGAGGACTGCAGTTTGTGGCATATAAATCTATTTTCATTTAATTTGCAATTGTTGTCTTAAAGCAGATTCCCATTTATTAAAAAAAAATTCCACAGGGACTGCTTCATGTCAGTTCTCGCTGAGAAGACCTAAAATAAGTCTGTTTCCCAATAAAAAAGTGTTGTTTTATTAAAGCATAGTTCAAGTTTGTCAGTTTAAAAGTCCTTATTTCCTTGAAGTTTTCAGCTGTGGCCTCTGAAGTGGCATGAGTACCTGCATATGAGTATGTTAAAGCTATACGTGATGCCTGGGATCAGAACTGGGGTGGAAGTGAAGGCAGGGGAGTGTGCTGAGTGGTGAATGGGCTCTCCGGGTGTGAACCAGGTTGTAGGTGGGACTGGGGCTGACCAGGTTAAAGGAGAGTGATGGGCAGTGCTCACCTCCTCACGCAGATAAAGGCRGCAGGGGTGCTTCTGATCTGACGCTTTCCATGAACTGATGACTTTCAGTGTCTATAGACTGGTGTCTAATGTATTTCTGCCTGGAATCAGGAATGTTGTAGCTCTTGCTTTCCTTTTGTCCCTGTTTTTTCCCCAGGAAGGTGAGGAATAGTTTGAGAGGCTTCTTTAACTTGCATATTTTATATGATTCAGGGAAAGTGGAGTGCCAAACATGGGTCAGCCGTGGCCGTGCATAATAGCTGCCAAGAGACAGAGCGGTAGCACGGTTTGCACTGCTGGTCCAGGGTGTGCGACAAGCCAGGGCTCTCCTCAGAGGAGACACAGCTCTTTACCAGGGCACATTCGGGTTGCCTTGATGCTCCAGGCTCAGTGCTCACGTGGCTTTAGTTGCCCGAGGGCCACAGGCACTCTGTACATGTGTGTGTGTGCATGCAGACACGTGTCCACAAGGTGTATGTTATCTGTGAATGTCGGTACAAATGAAGGTGCGTGCAGCAGCTGCGGATGTGAGAAAGTGTGGAGGGGGAAAGGCTTTGAGCCGAGGGYCGGGCTCCCAGTAGGTGTGCTGTGGCTAGGGTATTACCCCTCGGCTGTGAGAGGGATTTGAGGTTCCCTGGCTGCACATGGGCTGTTGGAGGAAGGAGGCCATACATGTGGCCTGAGGGTGCAGGTTCTGCTGTTCCCTGTGGGAGGTGGAGGAGCCGGCTCAGGTTTCCCAGGCTGGCTGTCCTGGGAGAGGACATGTGCTGCACAGCACTGTAAAAAAAGAGGCACATGTACAGTTCCCTTCCTGGTATTTCAGACAGGCCGCTTGTGACACTGCCAAATGCACGCCAGGGCAGAGCCTGCTTGGATGGCCAGGAAATACAGCCAGGAGAGTTCTCCTGAGGATGCTATAATGGATACAGCCCTGGAGACTTGTTTGGCAGAATGTGCTAATAGCTTAATTCTGCCTGTACTGCAGCCTCTCTCTGCAGAGACAGAGCCTCAGCGGAAAAAAGATGAAGGCTCGCAGTCAGGTCTGATCGGCATTCCTTTACCAAGCACAATTAGATTGATTATGAACCCCTCAGCGGATGGGGTACGATCAGCAGAGATGATCAAGGCCCTCGCCGTGGAACAACCCCCAGGCCATACTCTTTCTCAAGGGGAATTCAAGACAGATTCCTTCAGATTTGGGGTTTAACTTACAATTTATTATGTCCATAATTTCATGAATGGTGAAGTTCTTTAAACACACAGTAAATGTGTACATTTAGGTTATTGTCAAAGTAGATATTGAACATCCTGTGATTTTTTTTTCCCTTTATATGTGCTTGTAAATTATTTATGCCAAATATCAAGAACATAAGCTTCCAGCAGCTGGTTTGGTATCTTATGCTTGTGTCAATTACTACATAGCCATGTCTTGGGATTCTTCCCCTTCACACGCTGCATCCTCTGGGGACACAGAGCTAATGTTAAACAACACCTAATCCAGGCTTGCCAAAATTGTCCTATGCAGTCAACCCAAAGACTCAGCTGTGTTTCACAATCCAAATAGTCTTTTGTGGTTCACAAGTTATGCCTTTTAGGATGTTTTTCCTTGTTAGAGAGACACTATTAAGCTGAAAATACTAAAAATTTCAGAAAATGATGCATCGGTAGCTTTATATGTAAAACATACTAGGTTTTTTTTATTGTTTATTTGTCTCCACTGTGCTGTATATGTAGAAGAAACAGTAATCTCCCAAGTACTGGGCAACGTAACAGATTTAATCCCTATTCATTATTTTTCCTATAGAGTGACTGTATCTTTAAAAGTGGCTGCTGCCTTTAATTCTGTAAGCGTATTCTCTCTAAGGGTACAGTTTCTCATTACAGTAAGCTGGCTAGCTGTGTTGCCTCCCGTGCACCCCACAGCAAACTTAAGTTCCTCTCCCTGCAGGGTCGATGATGCTGATCTAATCCTGCAGAGCACCAGTTCAGGGAGCAAAGCTGAGAGAGACTAATACTGCAAAAAAGTACTGAGAAGCAGTGAAAATGGATAGGGTGGTGGTGGAACAGGGAACGCCTCTTGATAACAGCTCAGCATTTGGTTGGTTTAACCGTAATGCAAAACCATATGAGAAAGTCAGCATGAAACACGTTCTGCTTTCTGGTCAGTGCGGCAGAGATTTTCCCTGAAAAGTGGTGGTGGCTCTGTGGCTTCCATACTACAAGTAACAGGTATTCTGCTATCATTGATGGCAGGTGGTTATTTAAGAACCCGTGCAGTTCAGTGAAGGAAAGAGGCAGAAACACAAAAYCCCAAACAGAGTTGCTTTTGGCCTCGATAAGGCCATCAGTATAAACAGGCATTGGCAACACCTTGTGAAGGGTTTGGGGAATGTTCCAGACAAGGCCTTTGCTATTTGAACTGTCCATATCAGACCACCAAGCAAATCTGAAATAAATGATCCCATTCCACATCAGTTCCCTGCAAGAATGATGTTCTGTGTTGCTAGCAGGGCAGCAGCTTGTGGTTTTCCTGATCAGGGAAAGAAAACAGGGTGGGGAAAGCAAATCCTACTTATTTTAGGTGCTTTGGTGCCCCCACACCATTAACTCATCTGTTAAACTCTGCAGTGAAGTGAGGAGGCAAGGAGAACTGAGGTTCTCAGAAACAGATTGCTTATTTAAGACTAACCAGGAAGTCTGTGACTGACCGGTAATGTGAACAGCATTCCCCAACCCTGTGTTTCTGACATCCTTCTGAGTCTAAGAGGGACCTTTAAAAGCCGCAATGACCAAGTTTAATTTGTTGTTAATTTCTAGTTCAGAATTTAAGTAAGGCAGAGTGATACACTATATGTAATGGTTATTTCTCTGTTGCCCTTCTCCCTTTGAGCAGTTGCTCCTCAAAACTTGTAAAACCTGAGCCATAGGCTCTGAGGAGTACAGCATATCATACAGTCACAGCTCTTCCTTCCCCACCAGCTTCCTCCAAGTGATCCGTTTTCTTTTTTTTCTGCTTCTGTTGCATTAATTATAACTGCTGCAAATGTTGTGAAGACAATTGGAGATATGTATTAAAACTAGCATTTCCTATTGTAGTGTTCTCTTATTTCCCATGAATCACGATGTCTTAAGTGTGTGTTACGGTTTCATACCTTTACTTTGGAACTTAACTGTACTAAAATCATAGTTATAATCAGCCCTCTTCTTTGTGACAAGGATAGAACTGCTTTTTTGAAAATGTTTTTTGCACACAGTAGCAGAAATTGTATTTTTTTCCTCTAATTTTACTATATGCATCAATTATAGAATACTTCTGTGTGTAATATATAGAGATGTTAATGTTCAAGGTTTCTTAATGACAGTTCATCAAAGATAATTTTTTCATAGACTGATAAGAAAGGATGGTATAAAACCAACATTTAAAGCTAGTAGCACTATAATACTAAAAAGTAGACTTAAGCTTCAGTAACATATATCTTGCCAAACTCTGTATATAATCCATGAAATTTTGTGTTCTTCAGGCTTTAAAAAAAGGAAGGTGAACACTCCCTCTTATGCTTATTTTCCTGCATATTTTCCTACATGCATATTTTCCTACTCTTTACTAGAAAACAGCCAGTCTTCAAAACTTATCAGTAAATACCTATCAATTATAAATGTATGTTATAAAATGCTAATTTGCAATGCTGAGATAATAAATTAGTTTTATTGCAAGTCTTTCAATTACCCATGATTGCCAGGAACATAAAACAAATGCCTTAAAAGGAAACTCTGATCCAGATTTTAAAAATAATTTTTGATAAAACTACACAGTAATATTGATGGTAGTCAGAGTTCCTTTTGTACTAAGAACATATTAGCAGCTAAAGTTGTGACTTATTGATTAACCTCCTTGCTTTAAGTTTCCTGCAAGACAGCTTAAGCTTTTCTTGTCGTCAGCGCCAGAGGAAAGTTACCAATTTAACTAATTTGTGCTGCCAGACTTCATAGAAAAAATAATTTTGCAGCTGTTATATACACGTGTGATATTACCTCTGGAGGCAAGAGGTAGGATAAGGTGTGGAGGTGCAAACTGCTACCTCCAAAAGAAACAAAACTTCAAGGAAGTTTAACATGCTCAAATTAGGGGGTCCATATAATCTCCACCCTGGGAGACTGAAGAAGTAGCAAGTGTCACATCAGCCCAGGGCTCTAAATAGCTGTCGCTTGGGGATAGTAGCTTACTGCTAGCGACTGCTTGTCAAGAAGGGACTAAAAGCAGCAGGCAGCAGCAAGCTGGTCACTCTGCTCTCAAAGATGTACTGCAGCCTCGCATACTTCTATGGAAGAGAAGACCTGGAATAATTTGAAACAAGGGTAAAGTGCAGCATCAGTTTACCAGAGGTAAATTGTGCCTTACCTTTGTAATTGTACCTTACCTAGCATTTGTATTTTGTTAACTAGATGGTTTTATTTTTCTTAGACAATGGAAATGTACTAGCGGTAATCTATTTGGTCTTCAAAAAGGATCTGTTATAGTTCATAAGGAAAAATCGTTAGTTAAAGTAAGCTTTACCACATGAACTTGTCTTTGAACCTCTCCTCCTCCCCTGTGATTTATGAATTGGAATTAGATCTGTTTTGAACAACATGGTGATTATAAAACTGCCATACCTTGTGCCACATATCCCACTGAGCCACTCGTAGCATCAAGGCAAAATGTTGTGGCCTTTAAGGACAGCCCTACAAAAAGAAAAATGTTCCAGTTAAAAGTAACTCTCCTAAGTTGCACCCTGCTATTTATGTAAAAGGTAAAGGGGTGAGGGACAGGATTTAAGTTGGCCTTGTTGCTGTAGGGAGAAAGTAGAGGTTATTATGTCCTGCTTTTCCTGCTGATGTGTCTTTCCTGTAGTTCCCTAGTTAACTGTTCTTCCTCCTTGGCAGCCAGCCATGGTTGCCCCAAAGCTTTTATGTCAAATTATAGGAACACCAGGAAGCAGTTTGCCTGGCATTTTTCCTGCTAGTAGGGTAGTGCCTGGCAAAGTATAAGCTGCTCTTCCTGACGTTGGCTAGAGGAGCTTGGGGAAAGAAAAGATGAGAAATGATCAGTTCCTTGATTTCCTACCCCCATTTATGCTAAAGCAGGCTCTGTTAGCGCTGTTCAGCTTCTAGTCCCAAAGTCTCGTAAACCAGCTGGGAGCAGCAGGAACATAATAGATTCCAGTGGTTAGTGTGCCTCCTATGCCAGATGAGGGTTTGGTGGGGGGCTTTCCTGCCTTCCCCGGCCGGTGTAAGTGCAAAAGCTGGTAACCTGGAACAGCTCAGGGGATCTGCTCCAAAGTACTGACTCTGGCTTCCCAACCCTTTTGATAATCTGATCAGCCCAGTGTCAAAAAGGCTGCTGCTGTAGTTTTGGTAACCATAGATAATTGTTTGCAGTGTCCCTCTAATACTGTTCATATAATTATGAAAATTGCTTTGTGCTTGTGAGCTAACGTGTCCAAGTTTTCTCTCAAGGAGGCAATCAAATTATTTGGGGCTCGGTGGTACAGTTCAGAAATTTCTGGCTGCAGTCTCCCTTACATGTGGTGCAGCTAGCTTTTCTGATGGCAGGCCATTGGAGAGGAGGGGCTCAAAGGGTGGCTTTGCACATTTCTCATCCCGATTACAACAACGTGCACCATGTCTAGAGTAAATAGGGAGACCAGTACTCCTTTCTCCTAACCACAGACCGTGAGGATCTTTACAGTCTCTTCCACCACAGTTGAACTTAGCTTAAAAGGCTAGGTGTAGTCTTGTGTTTCGTCACTACCTCTGCTACATGCATTGCAGTTTTCCACCAGCAAATGTCTTAAGTTGCTGAATTCAAGCATTGTAAAATGTTACCTTTTACATCACAAGCACTGTACAGATAGGTCTTGTTTTCTAACAGTGCACAAGTTTTCCCTTTCCCTTAATTCTCAGGCTGAGGAGTCTGTTTTGTAATATCCTTACTCAATACTCTTTTCAATTCCGTTTTCATCTTAAGACACAAGAAGAGCACAAGACAGGGAAATATTACCAAATTTTAAGAAGGTGATGATCTGGAACAAAAAATAGGCATGCACAGTTTGCCAACTATCATTAGAATTTCATCGTAAAATACCTTGTTTGCATAGGAAAGAAATGAGGGCCCAACTATAGATGAAGTTAGTGATAATTATTCATATGATTAAGAGCTGCTGGGTCAGGATCTGAGACTGCCAGGAAGATTATGAGAAATTGCAATGAGTAGAGGGGAAAAGAAACTGAGGTAAAGTATGATGTGCCTCACAGGACACAGTTAGGGCTTGGTTTCACTCAAGGACTGATAGATCAGGATTTTAAGAAGGGCAGGGGGAAAATGGGGGAGTAGAAGGGACCTGCTGCTGCTGCTGACAACCATTAAAAAAAATACAAAGCCAGCTGCTCTCAGAGCAGAGCTTGATCCTTTCAGTGCCTTTAACAGCACAGCATATATTTAGAGGAGGGGAATTCATGAGGCCCTATGGACCTACACCATGGCATTACACAAAAATGCGAACCCGAACAATGGGTGGCCTCAGAGGTTCCATCTGGCTCACCCTTAACAAGGTTAACGTAAAGTGGGTTTCCTTGGCTGTGTCACACACAATTTACACTTCAGATGCTTTAACTTTGGAGTTGGGCTGGAGGGAGCACAATTCTGAATGCATGTGGCAAGGGGCTCATAACATTTGTGGTAAACTATTTGGTATTGATACTTTCTGAAAGATACATAGTAATTTAGATAAAATATAAGTACTTTTTAGAGAGTGCAGCTTTTGTTTGGCTAAATCATAAAAAAGAAATCTTGTCAGCAAATTAGAATTACAGTCAAATCTTGTTTACTCGAAATATTTCGAGGACACGATAATATTAGCGACTGGATTCAGCTAACAACAGAAATTATTAGAGACCTGAGTAATGTTGCATACCACCAGAATTTATGCTAGGATAGCCTGAAAACTCCTATCCACATTTAGGCTGATGGGATATTGATACATAGAAATGTATTCTGATGTGAAGCTTTCAGTTTTTAGAGCCACCAAAGTACTTCGTTGGTAACACAGTTAACCATGACAGATACTGACCTTTTAAAAAAATTATCTCAAATGCACATTTAGATAAAATAAATTTTCATACCCTTTAATAGGCCTTAATAATGTTCATCATAACTGCAAGCATTAATAAATTTAGTAAATTATTGGTAAAAAAAATTAATACACAAGCTTGTATTTCACAAGACAATACAAGAGAGAAGCCTCTTTTCTATGCCTGTAGGAGAAGCTGAGCATATGACTGCTGTGGGTAGGCACCTTTCACATGATGTTCTTCATTCTTCTTTTTTCATCCAAATGGCTGATTTTTCATACAAAGACTGATTTGTCTTTCAAGCAATTTTGAATCCCATGGTGTATGTGTACTTGATTACAAAATTACCTGTCATTTGTCAATGAAAAAATAGTTAGTGACCTTCTATAAGGTATTATACCTAAAATGTTTTAATATCTTGTAGTGGTTTCTAGCAGTATTCTGTTGATATCATATCACAGTGATATTTTTGGTGATCGTATTTCACAGTGGAGGTGAAGTCATAACTTTTCTGGCTTTTATTTTGTGTTAATTATACTCATGAAATAGAGAACATCTCCACAGAGAGCCAGCTGTATATATCAATACATGTTGGCCTGTTAGTTTCCATGCCATTCAGTTTAATAAAGCACATTTACAACATATTGTAGAAATTGTGCTCTTTGTCTCTCGGCTTTGAGGTGCTTGAAGGGAACCTGACCATTCTATAGGTTTTCCTGTTCTTGAATAAAAATTAAGTCATTATTAATCTCATTGAATGAGTATCAAAGTTGATCATTCAGTTGTAAAGCTGCTTTGTGATCTGTAAGATGAGCATTTGAGCAGTTAACTCTGTGGTAAAGATGTAGGGTTGTTTAAGTTCACACATATATTCACACACATATATTGCTAAGCTTTTCCTTGTGCAAGCTATCTATTGCAAAGGAGGATAGTGAGAATACATCTATTGTTACTACGGAGGTGCAAAGGAGAAACCATAGAGTGGGATCAATTTTGCAACTACAAGTACTACAAAAAACCCAGCTCTCTCTCTTGGCTGTCTTTCACCCCAAATTATAAGTTTAATTACACAGCAGAACTTTATACTCCTTCTAAAGCTAACAATTAAAATTGCATACAGTAAAAGTAACATGAATTTTTAACTCTGTTTTCCTCGCTACATCAGCAGTGTCACTTAGAAAGGCCCTGAGCAAGTAACTTGTCCCAAGCTGCTGCTTTCATGTTTTGAGCGATCTTTTTCTGTGCAGTATCTCTGTGATTGGTGAGCTGTACATGTCAAGAACACCACTAAGAGATATGGCTTCAGGCTTCACTACTGCTAAACAGCTCTACAGTTGCTTAGTGGTTTCCAGACTTTGCCAGTGGATGAGCCAGATTCACTGAAGGTGAGCAACTTCCTCCTCAGTTACATGTCATTAATAGAGGGGATGATGTGACTGAGTCCCTGTCTTTGTTTATTCCTCTCCTTCCTCAGTTTTCCAGTTCTTTGACCCATCCCCATTGCTCCTCTGTGCTGCCCTTTTATATCTCTTCTGAAGACAGGAGTATCTTAAACACCAGTGTAATTTCTGACTGTATGCGCTACGGCACTATAATCATAGCTGTGGTTATTGTAGGATGCCACTACAGGCCAGGCATGTCAAACTCGCGAAGCTCCTTTCTATTCTTCAAAGGCTTCCTGCCTGCTGCATTTGGGGGAACCACAGGCAAAGTAAATGGAGCTGAGAAGCCATCTCATGACTAATTGGGCACAAACCATTGACATTATTCCCTTCTTCTCTCTTCCGCTTTTAGCTACCAAACTGCTCTCCATCTGTGAGCAGCAGCTGTTTACTCAGGCCCTATCTTCACAGTAGCCTCTGAAATAAAATATTCAGAAAGCTATGCTGAGACCTGAAAGAATATGTTTTCTCTGACTCCATACAAAGCATTGCAGTGGAAGGGAAATGAAGAAAGAATAATACAGCAAGGAGAATCTGTAAAGGATTTTTAGAAGGGAAGTTGCCCAGTTGCAAGTAGTGCTTCCATGTGTGTAAGGTAGGAAATGCCCAAGCTGTGCTAGGTGTGAGTAAAGGAAGAGTTCACAAAAAGAAGGGTTAGTTGACCTGAAATAGGGATGATTGGTTTTATGGAGAATGCATAAAAGAATGGTGTTAAAACATATTTACTTAGCGGAGGAAGAAAAGGCATCTCTGCAGACTGTATTTAACTCAAAGCACACTTTGCAGCCAGCTCAGCTACTTTTTTGTCAGTAAAGTTCTTTTCTAGCTCATTGTCTCTAACTGAAAGGGAATTCAACCACAGCCACCCCATTTACCAAATTAAGTTCAACATCTGCATCTTTTGTCTGAGTTTCTTTTAAATATAACTTTGCTTCTCCTTTTCCTACACTGATTTGTGTGATTCTGTTGTACATCCTTCACACCCACTTTTACTGATGCAGATGAGCTAAATGAAATATTATGACTGACATATTAATTAATCCAAGTAAAAATCTAATATAATTTGTGTAAAGACAGATTTCTATAAATAATGTGCACTGTGCCAAATATTTAGTATGTACACCTACTTGACAGAAAGAAAAAGGCTGTTCTGCCTCTAACTTGTCTTTACACTTTTGGAAAGCCTTGAGCATGAACATGGTTTGGAGAACATCATAAAAGCTGATTTTTGGATGATTTCTGTGCTCTAACCACTAAGAAATACAAGATGCAGGGTGTGGTTCTACATTACAGTTTCTCTGGCAACAGTGTTTGAGGATGAGTTGATGATAGCAAATCAGCCTCACTGCTCCCTCTACCCCCTCCTGCCTCCTGCCAGTGTTTATCACACCCGCAGCTGTGCCAATGCAATGGTTTGTGGTTTTGCTTTGAACGTGGAGGTGTGATGTGAGCCAAGTTAAACAAAAACTACAAACTGAAAAAAGGAGATGAATTAACTCAGACCACTTCAGCAATCCAAATTACAGTGCGCATCCACAGAGAATTGTTTCARCCCAGCTGTGGGCACAGTTAACTGCAGGAACGTGCACTCTCAGATCCCTTCTGTAGCTTTGCCAGTGGAGAGACTGTGCTATGGGCCTACAGCCCCAGCTTCTCCCTTCTGGGGAAGGGGTTCACATTTACGATTCCCATTTCTCAGGGCAGGCCATAACCACTGGGCTACAGACTGGACTTGGAGAAGAAGAGTGTGACTCCAGCGTGGTGGGGTGAAACAGGAAAACTGGGCCTATTTCTGTATTTTAAATGAAAAAGTTACTTAGGTAAGAACTAGTATTTTGTCAAAAGAATCTCTGCAGCTGTTTGTTGCTTATAAAAGAAGCCATGTTAGGTGTTCAACTGAGAACATCAAATTCTCATTCTCTGGAAGGGATTGCATCCCTTGATGTTTTTACCTCTTGCAACTCAAAATAGAATAAATAAGCTAAAGAGTAGATATTTTCATTCCCAAATTTAGTTACATTTAGTTGTAGGTGTGTAAGAAGCTGCTCATTCAGCAAGGCAAACAGGATTTTCTTTCCTCTGCATTCTACTTCAGTTGTCACGTTGGAAGTGACATTCTCTGCCAACGATGTCTTGATGGATCATGAGGCCAAACAGTTGTGTGTATTCAGTTGTCATTGCAGAAAGATGTGGGAGGAAAATGTTGGAGTAAGGGAGGAGTGAAAGATTCTTCTGTAAAGAAGGCTTGTTCTGTAGTTCTTGCTGAAGTTATGCACTTCTTAGGTAGATGTCAGGACATAGCTGTTGAATGTGCAGGCAGGGCAATTGCACCAAAACCTGGACACTGGACTACAAACTGGAAATGGTGTTAGGAGAGCATTAAAAACTGGCTGGAAAGGAAGCCGAAAGGATCCATTTCTGTGGCACTAAGCAACACTAGAATCTGTGGAAAACCATAGTTCATCTTCAAGCATACCAGTTGTATGGATCCCTGAAACTTCTACTGCTAAGAGCTGGCTCACAGTTTTAGTTACTGCAACTGATTCTCCTCAGGAGTTTTTGAAAGATCATGTCTTTTGAAGTATTCTGCTTGAAAAAGCAGAATGTTTACTGGGGCTTTATCTTCCATTTATTTTCATATCACCAAAGAAAAATTATGAATGAAATACGAAGTAGTTGGCCTGGAGTCTCTGCAGCTGTCCTACTCACTCTTCTAGACTGGCTTGGTGTACTTGACCAGGATCCTTGGCAGTTAGCTGCACCCCATCTGGCATGGCATGCAGTTGCTGGCTTGTTTCGCTGTACGGAGGGTGAAAACAGAAGGGCACCCCAGGAGCCATCACTGACGCTGCCAAGACAGCAAAGGTGGCATTCGCACTGTGCAAAGCTTTGCAGGAAATTAGGATGAAAGCTAAACAAAGTAGTTAGTTGAAGGCATTCTGGATGAGGCTTTTACACCATGAAAGAAGCGTGTGCATTTCACTTGTCTGAGTCTCATTTTTGTGCTTCCCTTCAACAGGGAATGAAAAAGAAGTGTGGAGGGTTCTTTTGTGTTTATGTGGAGAAGTGCAATTAAGTTCTTGATATCCCTCCTATTACATTTAATGTTTGGGTCACAGATATGAGTGAAACAGCTTTTTACAACTTGCCTATGATAGTTTTCRTCATGATAGTTGGACAGCAGAGAAATAGCCATAACAAACAGGACATCAAGATCAGATATATTTTGCAGTATCCAGGATGTGCCTTATTCCAGCTCTAGTTCACTGAATTCCTATTAATTTGTGACACGATGACCATAATATTGGACACTGTCATACCATGATATATTTGCTTCCTTGTTTTCCCAGGTGTAATCCTGAGGGGCACAGACTTAGGTCCTCAAAGCAATGAGGAACCTGAATGCCACTGAAGTCAACAGGAGTTAGGCATTTAAATACCTGTAAACATTTGATCATGCATGACAGGGTCACATAGGAAGCCTGTGGCAGAGAAGAAAACTGATATCATGTTCTCGTGTCTGAGGCAAGTACCTTAGCCAGTGGAGACCATTTCTCTTATTCAGGTGGCACTAGGAAGAGGCCATTCCTTCCTTAGTGTTCTGCAAACTGCATTAGCATTTCAAGAGAAATTCCTACTATGATTTCCAGCTGCTTTCATTTAAAAAAAACCCCACAAACTAATCCTCTGGAAGTCCGTTATTAGCATCTGTTTTTCAGGTCTAGTTCCCCAAAGGTTCCTTCCGTATTTTCTCTGTCTCACTTAGGACTTCTTTTGCTACAGAGAGCCTGGGAAAGATAAGACTTCTCCTAAGGGAAAATCATGGACTGTGCTTGAGGCACAGTGTCCTGGGTAGGGGCCACAGTCTCCTGCTCTGTAGTTATTTGGAATCAGTTATTTCCAGGTATTTCAGATGTTTAGAATTAGAAGTTTGTAAGGAAGAGGGTCAAAAGGGCAGAATTTAGGATCAAGGCTTTCTGGCCTTTTACATTTTCAAAAGTGAGGCTAGTTTAATAAACACTTGGTATACAGGAAGTATCCAGGAATAGTGTGGGAATTAAGTGCCAGACTTTTAGAGGTCTGGGCCTTGGTCTTCTAAGACTAAAAAGTATTGCAATTTTCAGCCACGTATAAGGAGTTGGGTTCCTAGATTCAATATTTGGGTACTGCGAAGAGCCTCAAAAACCTCATTATAGCTGCAGCCTACACACTGTGTCTCATATCACTCAGGGTTTCTATCAGACAGCCAACAACTCAGTGCTTTAGCTTACCGCCGAGCCCTACAAAATTTATCGTCAAGCTTGTTTCCAAGCCCTCCTTTCACTTGCATGGCTCAAACTGGTGAGCCTGCTTTAACCTGCACAAAAGGCACCTGACTGCCATGTACCTGGAAGTGCTCAGTCAGTGTGAAATAAATACAGGTTGAATGCAAGTCTTCCCTCTGTCAGGAGGCTGTCCTGACCTCCCCACCACTGTTGGTTAGGCCTCTGAGATGGCTTAATAGGTTGTAGGTAAGATACAGGGTTTTTTCTTATTTGCTCTCTATGTGGGGCAGGGCAATGATTGACCTGTTCCTGGAGGATTACACCCAGTGCTTGAAGCAACAGCACAAGGTATATGGGAAGGAGGTGATGAAGAGGGGGAGACTGGGTCTGAGAAGAGGGGCCAGCAGTGGTAGAGGGTCTGGACAGTACAGTGTGGAGTATAGCTAGAAAGCATAAGGCATGTCGTAAGACTGGTGTTGACGTTTTTACAATGCTATGATAATATGGATAACTAATATTAACACCTGATATTACTTGTTACTGTACAAAGTTAGAGTTGTGGCACCCGTATGCCACCCCTTGGCAGTAATTGCGAGGAAGGGTTTGCAATCAGGGTGCTGAGCGAGTAGGGGAGAGGGGCCCTGCTCCAGCCTGGTGCCAAGTTGCTGGGCTCCCTCTCTATGTCTGCTGGTGATCTCCCTTCCTCACTAGCTACTCTTGCTGGCCTGTGAATACTTCACATAAGTGATCGCAGAGATGTGTATGCTCCTTTCTGCCCCCAACCAGAGGTCAGATTTATCCCTGACAACTTAAGGGTTTGCATCAGAAATGTGTAGCCCCTTCTGCCTCAGTGTACTTCTGGTCTTAACATACAATTTTCTGGCCTTACATAGCGACTGCTAGCAGATAACTGGGATTTCTAGTAAAAGAAGTTACTTGTTTTAGACTACAGGTGAAATGCTAAGGCACAGGCACAAACTGCTTTGTGACAGTTTACAAAATAGTAAATTCAGGACTTTCATCATTGAAGTTGTGGCTCAGGTATGAATAATTGATCAAAACCTATAGATGGCTTGTTATGCTGCGCTCAGTAAGCATAACCATTACATGTTTCTTACTGTTGTTCTTAGGCCAATGCACTGGCAGTGTCCAAGTTTTAATCCCTGTCCCATTGCATGGATCACAACTGGGGTGTCCTTATTTGAACTGTTCGTTGTTTTCAAATATTTTATGTAAGTCTGTGGTGGCTATTTTATCTAAATCTCCTGATGCATCAGTCATGCCAGGAAAATTGATCCTTGGCCTATCTTTTGAAATTGTTCATTCTTTCCTAAGCTGAAAGGCCGAGTCTAAATAGCCAAGAATCAAACACATCATTCCTCTTCCTTGCCCATAATTCTTTATGTTTCTTTTCTAAACTTTGTGATTTATGCAGTGTTATACTTCCAAGTGCTACACCATCCAGCACACAGAGATTGACTAGCGGAACTGAGGGTCTTCCTCGTGAGACAGGCAGGGGAAGAGTCAGCATCATTCTCGGCTTTCCAGCAGCCTGACCTCTGCAGCCAGCCTTGGTTACTGTAATGTGACTTAAGTATTCACACACGGCGGGAAACTCCTTTCTAAGTCACACTATTAAAGTAACCCAGAATAATCTCAGTGAAGTTACTGAAGTTGCTCTGGTTTTATACCCATGTCACTGAGAGCAGAATTAAGACCATTAAGTTGTTCTGTTTTGGGAAGATGTGATCATTTTAAAAGTTTTATTCACATCTTTGTTACCATTTTACTGGTGTGATATCACTTAAATCTGCGCATAACTAAGAGGGATAAAATTATCTAGTTTACCACACATAGTGAAATTATTTCAGTTACAGTTGATTATTTTTAACCATACACAGAGTTAACAGAATTCAGAGAAAGAGGTATTAAATGAGACCTTTGATTAGAGATATGCCATCCTGAGGGCCAAGTAATTAGTTGATTGGCATGTGTTAATTTTGTCAGCCGTTAGAGTCAGTCATGGGCATTTGGTTAGTTTTTAATTTTATGTGCACAACTGTATTTTTAAAATTTTTATGTACACAATTAGAGAACTAACAGCCAAAATAAATCTGGTGGTAAAATAGGGTAGAATAGTAGAAAATAGTGAGAATTATTTCACTTATTCTCAGGGATCAGGGAGTGTGGAACAACAGAAATACCTATCTGAAGTGGGAATTAGATGCTTTAACGTTTGAGGTTTAATCCTGTTGATGCTGAAAGCCTTTTTTAACACTTCACTGTTGCACTTGCATTTTGATGTGAAAAGTTTCAAAGTGCTAAGATTAAAATTTCTCTTTAAAATGTTGAAAACAGTTTAAAAATGTGTTACAGAAAATGCTGAACACAACCATTTAGTGATAATGTCAATGAATGGAACTAGTCCATTTTAGATAGCTTAAGGCACAAGTCTGGAAATGTGAATTAAGAACTGACCGCTTTCTTTCTCAGTCAGTAGATCAGAGTGATAAAGATTTCCCTTACTGGTCAAATGTGGCCTTAGAGCATCTGAATGCCCTAATTATTCTTGCAGGTATTGAGCACATGAACTTACAGATCAAGGAAAACCACCCACCATGTTTGTTGTCCTCTTGATACACAGCTGGAAAAGGGAAGCCCTGCATGAATTTCAAGTGACATGACTTATTCTGTCAATTCCACAAGCAAGGGAGCAAATACCTATAGAGATACCTGGCTTGGTCTCCTAATAGTGAATGTGTCAGGCAGTAAAGTCCGTATATTTCTGAAGAATGAAATGGAGGTGTGAGTTACTGGACAAATCCTGCAATCCTTAACGCTTGTGAAGCATATATTCATGCAAGTCATCTCATTCAGTGAATGAAATAGTTGAACTTTTTTGAGAATACGTTTCAAAGCTAGGAACTGCGTCAGTCTGTACTCCTGCTGCTGGACATTTCAGAAACCTGATGTGTGATATTGATTTATAAGGGATATCCCAAGTGAGATGACTCTAAAACCAGTATTTCAACATGCTAGATGCAATGAGATTTCTTTTACTTACTTGTTTTGCACCATCAGATACTATATTTTATGTGCTGGGTGGGGGGAGAGGGGAGATGTGTATGTGTATACTGGTATACCTTTATTCTTTTGATATAAAGCTAAAAGGGTTTGGTTAAAGTTTCAGTGTGAGATGTTCCAAAGTTAGAAAGTTTCTTATTTACACTGGTTTATGCAGCCTCAGTGTTTTTCCTTTGTGTGTATGTACTGCATAAGGCAGGTCTGGAAATGTTTCCTGTCAGGAATAAGAAATGGTCCTACAGTTAAAGGCTGTATCATTGACCTTGCAGGAGTAATAATGATCTTTTAAGTACCATTTTATATATGATTTCCAAAAGGGGAAAGAGCAGTTTGTAAAAGAAAATCTACAGACAGCTATTTAAAGAAAGAAAAAGAAAAGATAGCTGCTTCATATCCCTGCTTCATCTTCAGCTGTGTTAGTCTGCAGCACAAACCGATATTGGGCTCTAAGAATTCAGGGGCAACAGCAAGCAGGAGAGTTATAGCTGCCCATCCTCTTCCTCAACCTTTGGGAGAGGGAGATTTTGGGGAAGAGGAATGGGTAATGAACTCCCAGACCAGCATTCCTTCTCCTCTTCCTCCTCTTCCTCTACCACTACTTGCTCAGGTGCTCCCAACTATTGCCAGGATGCCATTTGCTACTTGCTGCTGTTGTGGTAACAGCTATATCAGCCAGAAATTAGAAGACTTGGGATCAGTTGCTTTTACCATTTGCTGCTAATGTTGGTGACAAGAAAAGGAACAAAAGGGAAATGGCAATTTTTAATAATTAATTCGCAGTTACCCACTATCCTTTTATTTCATCTGTGGATTAACTGATCTATGGATGCAGAAACACTGGAACTGGCTCTGCACGGAGGCAGATAAGGTCAGACATGCTTCTTAGCGCAGGAACAGCATCTCACTGACCCAGGAAGAGTTGAGCCATTTTTATGCAGCGTGCATCCTGATCCACATGGCCGGGAGGCTCAAGCCATCTCCGTGAAGATTTCTGGTGTTATTGAACTGAGCTGCTGTAACCAGGGGCGCCGAGGAGCGGTTTCAAACACAGCCAGCCAAGGTCCACTTGGTCCTGGCTCAGCCCTGGCCACCACTATGTCTGCCCACCACTGTGCCCCGCTCAGCTGCGGCAGTGTGCTTCCCCAGCGTGCCTCCCTGCGACAGGGGTGCCCAGAGTAAACCTATAGGGCAGCCTTTCCACCCACGTGAACCCCAGAAAATACTTATTGGTACTGTGTTTCTAAGTGCTGCATACAGAACTGTTTTAATTTAAAATTCCTTTTTTTTCTTTTATTCTCAGAAATCAAGGCTTACAAAGGCAACTCGTGGTAGAGAATATTTGTGCATGTGTGGTTTTGCAATGCAGACAGATTGACGGTATTAGACTTATTTGAAATCACAGTATAACATTTCACCCTTGAAATGTGTGATATATGACTGTTTAAAACATAACTTAAACCCTAACTGATCTTGTATCTGCTTTATCTGGATGGTTTAAGACCATTACCATATGCACATTCTTTCCACACCATATTGATGCAACGGGAGCAAACCTGTATTTTACATTATTATTATTTTTTTAAAAACTCACTTGGTAGATTGTTATTTCAGAAGTTATTTCTTAACTCACAATGTAAAGAAAAACATTTAATAGTAACAAATGAAAGTGCATCCGAAGCATTCCTCCTTGAGGATGCATTTCATGAGGATTTTTATGTGATTATGGGAAAATAATTTTCCTCCAAGCCTGTGGCAAGGGCTCAGTGGGGAGCACAGATAAGATTCCATGGAAAGCAAGAAAGAACAGAAACACCATGGAGGTTATTTTGTAAGAGCTGGTGCCTGTGTAGTCCTTGCCATTTTTGTGGAGAAAAAAAGACTGCATTTTCTGTGCTTTGAACCACCTTTCTGTTTCATTGTTGCTCTTGCTTCTCAAAAAAGAAATCCACCTTCCAGTAAAATCATACTAGCGCGTTTTAAACAAATTATTTCCTCCCAAATTTAAGTTAATAGTATCGTGAAAGCCCGATTTATGAGACGAATGCCCCATGTTGTTTGTCAGCATCTTTGTTGGGGGCGGGGAGGAGGGGAAATGCAAACAACAAAAGAACGTAACTGATTGGTACCGCTGCTGAGATACACGGGGGAAAACAGATTGATTTCGGACTCACCGCAGAAAACTATTCGATCTGATGAGTTTACAATTAGGCAATTTTATTTATTTGTTTGTAATGAGAGTCAACATCATCAATATTCTGCCCTGTGTTATTGGAAGCCTTGCAGAAAATGGTTTTGTGTCAGCACGCCAGGGTTATCTGTAAGATGAAAGAAGGCAACCTTAAAAAAATGAAGAGGCTGTGTTTTTCTCGCGAAATTGAATGTCTTAGATCTGATCTGTTATCCTTGTGTGGTAGGATTTGGTGGAGAAATAGATAAATGAGCATTTTTATTTTATTTCATCTTCATTTTTTTAGATGAAGATCTTTCTGTTAATCTCAAAAAGCTAGTCCCACCCTGTACCTTCTCAAACTGAATTTTGCTCGAGAATAACAAGCAGCCTGCAATTAACTTCCTCGGCAGGCTGCCTTTTGCACAGTGTTTTGCAGGAATGAGGGAGTCAAAGCAGCCTGTAGCTGCAGGATTGGGACAAATCTAAATTTGGCCCTGCTGTACCACATTCTGAATTTTCAGGGGATTGACAATGCACCATTTCTAATATACTTAACTAGAAATAATTATGGTTTTAAAATTAAACTGTTGGGGTTTTTTTTTCATGGATCAGTAAATGATATTGTTAGTGAAGTGCTGCCTTAGTGTCACATTGCTTGCTGGACACATCATAAATATTCTGATGAAGACTCAAAATGGTCTGTTCTCTAGTTTATTTAACAAGATAATTTCAGTCGACCTTGAATTATTCAAAATGCAGTATTTCGAATACTGATATGTTGTTGGGCCATCTTCAAAGTTACCTGTATTCTCTCTGCGTTCAAATACAGGTTAAGAATTGAAGATTAGTAAACAAAATGGCATAAAAACTAAAAACGTGCATGTGAGGAGAAACATTCCAGAAATTTCCCTCCAAGATGCGGGGAGCAGCGTGTGCGTTTTGAGTGGTCTCATATACCTCTCACTGACTCACTGTTTTTGTCTTTAAAAAAAAAAAAAAGAAGAAGAAAAGCCAGGATACATTTACAGTAATTTCCAGCCGAGTGCCATGGCACTGCAGGGGCTGTACAGCGGCGTAGCRCGTTTTGGATTCTCTGTAAGCCAAAGGGAATTGCAGATCAGCTGATGTGAGGCTGTTCAAAAGCCTCTCCTGGTCCTGTGGCAGTGTTTGCAAGCCCCGTTTTGGCGGCACGCTGGCAGCAGCGACGGCCGAGCGGTGCCGGAGCCCACGGCTCCCGCGCGCCGCCCCCTCCGCATCCCCGCTGCGTGTCCCATTCCCRGCGCCAGCGAGGAGCAGTGGCCCTCGCTGCCCCACCGCCGCCGGGCAGCCCACGTCACCAAAGCCCTGGGACAGCGAAGCCTCGCCGTTTTGCCTCAGGTTCCGGTGGCTGATAGGTCTTGAATAAACCCCCTTGTACACCAAAATAGGGTAGGCAAAGCAGCTGTGCTGCGTGTTATGTTTGCAAGAACTGTCATTTCTTTAGGTATGTTGTGAAGCTAATAACTAAAAAAGACTGTGTATTTAGGCACACTTTTAAACATTTCCWTTAATTATTTTACGTGCTTTTCACTGCTTAGTTGACATTCAGTATATAGTTAAAAACCTCTCACTTACATATGGTGTTAGAATAACGTCCCATTTTTCAAAGCATTTAAACTACCAGACAGAGCACAGTTCACCAACATACAGTTTTTATTATCTGATAGCATTTGGAAAGGACAAACAAAAAAGGAGTTGGTAAGAGCATATCTTAGTAAATTATTTTAGACAACCTGCACTCTTCCTGTGTCAACACCCTTTTTCTTCCCTTTGCTCTCCCTGTCAGATGTTAAAACCAAAAAAAAAACCAACAAAAAGAAAAACTCAGTCATTAGGGTAATTTTAAAGCTTTTTCTCCCAACAGATAATGTTTTGGAGCCTTCCAAATGATTCTCTACTTGTCATTTTATATTGGATTATTGTCCAAATCATATCATAAAGCAGCATGAAGAAACGAGCAGTTGTGGTTACCCTCCTTGCTGCTTAGCTCAGCTGAGCTTATTGTGGCCAACACATCTGCAAAGACAATGTTATTGTCGCTTTAAAAATGATAGGGTTAGGGAATGTTTCCTACATATGAGCTGACTGCTGGGAGAAGGAAAAAAGCTGAAGACTGGAAAGTATTTTATTTTGCATTTGCCTGTGAAATCAAATACTTTAAATAAATTTCAGTCACTGGCTTATTACAATTAATACAGCATATTTTACTTTGGGTTCTGTAGGCTTTTTGTTCATATATTTCCTCTAATATGTGTAGTTCTCAGTGTAATCACAAACCCATGACAAACAAGAAATTAGAAGAAAAAATGTTTCTAGCCTTGTGGTATGCGCTTATCTTTCTTTCTTCATTAGTAGGTATTAAAGCTACTGTTTTCTTGCTGATTTTTTTAGAGCCTTCAAAATATTGAAATATAATGCTAGACAAGTTCTTCAAGGTATTCCTTCCATTAAAACATCCATCCTTTTTATATCAAAAACTGGTCCTGATGCACCTTCCTTTCGGTATGGAAAGGATTCCCAGTTAGTTAGGATAATTGCCATCTCTTTGTCTACTTTGTTGTATTACTTTTCAGGCATGAAGCCACCTAGTAAATTATAAGAGCCTACTATGAAAAGACTTTCCTTTTTTAGCAAATCTTTCTTGCTGTTGCTTTTTTTATAAGGGTTACTTCTAGTATAACTGCACTTTTAAGGGCTTTTTGTGATTTATTCATCTCATTATGTAATTTATTATAAACTTTTATGTTTTAAGTGTCTAAGCTAACATTCATTATTTCCATGGTGCTTCTGAAGTGAATAAATATTTATTATAATTTTACTAATTTCGACTTTCTTCAAACATATTCAAATGAGCACTTGTTAATTTTCTTAGCAGGCACCAGGTTGTAGTATATTGTTCTACATACTTATGCATACAAAGATGTGAGTATATACGCCTGCGTACACATATCATATGCTATCGGGTTTCATTATGTTGTAATGTAAGACTACACAGCAGAGACAAGCAAAGAGTTGAAGCGTTTTGAACAAAAGGATTAACACCGTATCTTAATGTGCACGGATGATGCCATGTGGTATCATTTGTGAGCTCTGAGGTGGCTGACCATTTCCATTTTGGTGAAAATCCCTTGAGAGGGAAAGCATTTCAGAGGGGGGGTGTGATCTGTTCTCCTGGCAAGAGTGATTGACAAGGAATGAATAAATAGTTAAAAGAACTGAATAAATACCACCCTCCTGTTTAAGTCCAGGCACACCCAGGCTAGCACATATATTTTCTAATACAACACTTCAGCCAGATGCTTGAGTTATCTAGTGACAAAAACATCCCTGAAAAGCCAAATCATAGTTTAATTATGACTGCTTCTGTTAAGAGTTTTATTTTATGGTGACATTTTATCAGTGATTTGAATAAATGCAGGGAATTACAATATTTTGCAAGCAGGATGTAATGATAAATATATATATATGCAAAAGGTAACTGAGGCCTCTTGAGTGGAAGCAGGGGCCCTGACACCAGGTTTTTGGTCAATTGGTGAGGTGCAATGGTTCACTGAATTGGATAACACAGTGCATACCATCGTGACTGATTAAATTGATTTGTCCATGGCTGCCACCTACTCTGCTACCGAGGCACTTTAACCTATTTTCAAACTTTTCTTTTTTTAAACACACTCAGTAAATGTGGTATTAAGGGAAGGAAGCAAACACAAATGCATTTACAGCTATAAAATTCTATTGTCTGAATTAAGATAAAATGTGTGATTTCCAGAATGTCTAAACACTCCTGTATTTACCGATTTTTAGATAAAAAGCCTGTGAACAAGTACACTACTAGAAACAAATGAGCAAGATATTAATAAGCACCATTCTTCATTATAACCTAAGTTATAACACCACATTTGTAAATTCCTAGATGTATTTATCAGGGGGAAAGAAAGTGAAACACTTGAGGGGGTTTTTTTTGCTTTGCTTTTGTTTTTCCATTTGCAAGTTTTACTTCCTTATTGTTTTATCCAGAAGACACATAGAAAGCTTGTCAGAAAATCATAGCTGAATGTATGTTAAGAAGACTGAATACTACTGTTAAGCGGGGCCACTAATTTGAAATTATCTGCAGTGATTTCGAAAAAAGTAATCAGATAAATAATACTTAATTAACAATACATTTTTTAACATTATAGGGGAAAAACTTATTGTTTTGGTCTTAGATTGAAATTGTATATTTGGTCTTTCCTGGCTAAGCAGATCAATACTAAGTGGCAATTGGGCTTGTACATATATATCTTTTTTTTCAAGAAAAAGTTTATATTCTGTATCTCTTCCTGGGTTATGTCATAGTATATGCAGACAGACTAGTGTAAGCTTAGTCTTGCACTGAAAGATAACATAAAACTTTGTGCAGTGGTGACGTAAAAATGGAAACAGTTCACCTGAAATGCAATATTGCAGTAGCCATAGAAGTGCAGAGTTCAGTATAAGAGGTTTGGTTTTAATTTTAAGGGAAGATATGACAGTTTAATTACAGTGTTCGCTGAAAGGATAATGAAGTTCTGCGCATCATTTAAATTCTCTAAGTTATAAATCAGTCTTGTAGAACATGACATTGTGCCATGGGCAACTAAGCTGTTTTTCATTTGTCTTTTAAAAAAAATATAGTTAGTATCTTGCTCACCGTGAAGAAGAGATAATAAGAGGGTGGTRCTCAGGAATTGTTTCTTTGAGTGGATTCGCAAATGTTAATAGCTGTTTTGCAACTTTGTTATAAACTATGCAGATTTTATCAATAGCATTTCTTTAAAAGGTAAAGTATATTTTATAGGTGAGACTCTGGCTGTACATGCAGTTTTGCATGTGCTAAACTTCATGTCTTTGCATAGACTAATAGTAGCTGGATCAGTGCTTGGTTACTTCACAGGGAGCTGAAAACTTAAAATATTTTGATGTGTGCTTGAGCTAAAACGTTGTACTATTTTATACATATAGTTATGTGGTTTTGAATGCTTCGGTTGACTCCTTCAGGCATTGAGTATTTGTGCACTCATTTTTTAAATTACTTGATAGTTAAGGGGAAACACAAAAAATTGTCATCACTGGTTTAATTCTCTTCAGTAAAATGTTAAATTGTAATGAATTAAATTTATATACACTCATTGCAAATATTTATAAAACAAAGAAACAGAAACCATAGAAGAATAGCCAGTATTTATAGAAAGCTGAGTTGTGAACATGACCAGCATAGGATCCTCATGCCAAAAGCTTATAATTGTTTCTCTGTAGTGTGTGTTTGAATAATGTATTTCAAGGATTCACATACCTAGCATGTATTATAAATTAACATTATTCAGTAAGCGGTTGTTCAAGATTTCATTAAGATTCCCCTGGTTAACAAGATTAATAGAAGAGTACTTACATGTTAGCCATTTTTAAGAAATGGCAAAAAAAGTCTTTAGTAAGTGCTGGCCCTGTGGAATAAGTGCTCTGCGGTTTGTCTGCCTCTGGGTAGTCACTCTTTTGAAGATGACACCCAGGCTCACCACCACTTGCATGTGGTTTGGGAATTTCAAGAGAAAACAAACAAACCCTGTTTTATGACTCTTGCAAAGGCTTTATTTATTTTGTTTTGAATTGAAACCGTAAAAGCTATTACTAACCCTCCAAAACATAAGCATTGTAAAAGTTTAGCTTCCACCCTTCCCTTATCATGCCTGAACTGAGCCAGAAGATGCCAGCCTTGTGGACTTAGACAAGATCTTTTATTAGACCAAATAGCTTTTGAGTGCACACATACATGGAGAAGGGGCTTTTGGGCAGCGATCGCCCAGTTCAGGTGCTACTGCCAAGGCACCATTTGCATCTGCTGGGTGAAACCCCCCAGCGGTGATGGGCCCTCGAGGAAAGGCTCCGCAGTCCCCTTGCTTCCTACCTGAGCCATAGGAAGACGGGAGTGTGCGGGGGAGAGGGGGCACGTGTCCAGGGTTCCTTCTCCTCTGAGGAAGCCTCTGTTTTCAGAAGGTGGGTCTGTTGGAGCCTTATCCCAAGTAGTGGTCAGGGACACCAGGGCCCCCAAATTGCCTCCATGTCCCATACGGGCCTTTCCCTTGCCAGGCAAGGCCAGTAGAGGAGCTCCTCCTGCCCGGAGTCATCTCCTTCCTCCCAGTAATCTCACCTATCTCCTCTGCATTTGGGTTCCTTGAAAGCAGCATGTCTTTTTGGAAAGACTTGCTAAAGTCTGAGGCAAATCATTAGAGAAGGCTGAGTATCTTCACTATCAATATTTCTTTATCTCCTCAATCTGCAACTCGCAGCATGCAAAGTAAAACCCATCTCTCTGTAAAGACGAGGGAGAAGGCCCTTGGCGACTGCTTCTTCTTCCCCTCCCCTCTTTGAAATTAGTCATGTCAGTCATTTGAAATATTAGCACTCAAATGAGTTTAATGTTATAAATATTTGAGTAATAGAAATGTTTGCAGCGGTGGCAGGATATTTGAATATTTGGTGCCCTCTAGTGGGACCTGAGTTACCAGGACTCTGTTTTGTGACATTGCCAGAGGTACTGGGGGTTCTATCTGGGGCGACAGAAAAAAACAGCTTCTGTAGTTTGGTAAGAACTACCAGGTGGGGATTTTGGATTCAGGACTTTAATATCTTACCGTTGTGGTACTCATGAAACTCCTAGTGTCTAACAGGGTTTTTTTGGTGTGGTTGCACAGTGCTGGTGATTGATGGCTCTTACACAGTGGGACGCTTGCAATGTTGTCCTTGGGCTGCATGGGCTAACTTTATAGACAGCTGAAGGCAGCGAGGCATTTAAAGACTTTCAGAAAGGCATCATTAGGCACCTGTTTGCATCTGTAAATGCCTCTGACTTAGCCCTTATCAGTCAATAGAAAGGTCCCAGTAAAAACAAGCAAGGATCTGTTTCAGGGCTGTCTCAGTTTTGAGCAGTAAAGGGTTTTTGAAAAAAGGTACTGATTGATAAGATTGATGGTAACAGAATCCAATTCTAAATAAAAGGTATTTTTTGACACCAGTGTGACAGCAGGGTACATTCCAAGTGACTTAAAAAACACAGGTGAGAGATATGTTAGCCTGTGGCAATGGAATATCAGTGCAGAAGCTCTCACTGTTTTACCACAGACCTTGTGCACATTCTCACTGAGTTTACAGTACACAGAAAATCATACAGTTTGATGCTACATTTTATAACCAGCTGTCTGTCTTCATTTTTAGATGCTACAACTGTGGTGGCCTTGATCATCACGCTAAAGAATGTAGTCTACCTCCACAGCCAAAGAAGTGCCATTACTGTCAGAGCATCATGCACATGGTGGCTAACTGCCCCCATAAAACTGTTTCACAGCAGCCCACTAGTTCTCAGGGAAGACATGAAGCTGAACCGCAGCCTTCCACTTCTGCTTTCCTGAGAGAAGGGGGAGCAACGTACGGCTATTCATCTCCATCGTATTCTCAGGAGGGAAGGTCAGAAATCTCAGAGCATTCAGGCAGGTCACCACAAGAAGCTTCTTCAAGTAAGTTATCTGCATCACCTGAAGAACCAAGCAGAAAGGGGCCTTCTGTTCAGAAAAGGAAAAAAACTTAAGAGCTTTTGTCATAACTTTCCATTTTCTTTATCCTCTTGGGATGTCTACCTCATGCAATACAGGGGAAATTATTTCATTATCAGTAGCTGACCTGGAATTTTAACTACTGTTGAGGAACTGTGAATTTCTTTTTTCTTTAATAGACAAATCACTCCAAGCAAAATACATATGAGCAGGGTGTATTAAGTTTTACTTTCTGTATGTGTGTGTATGAGTGTGCACGCGCATGTGTGTATGTGTACATATCTATAAATATATATATTTTCCATCGAACACTCTCCAGCTCCCACAATACATTATTGTGAAGCAATAGATACAGTATCCAAAAATGTTATTGAACTCAATCTTAGAAGCTATTTTCAAACACACTCAAAAAAAACAAACAAGAAAACCCAAGAAATCTCTCACACAACCACACCAAACCTGAAAAACCACACACAGAACTGAGATCAAGACTGTTACTTTTTTTTTTTTTTGAACCAAAGAATACTTTCATATTTTAAAGCTGCCATATGGTACTAGAGATACTAAGACATCCCCATAGCATCAATTTGAGTTTTTTTTCCTCATATCTATGAAGTATCAATGCCTTTCCCTTCCTTGTGCCTGTGAAGGGCAGTGTCATGAGTAAATATGGCTCTCATTGCCACCATCCTTTGTTGATGAGGAGTTTAAAGCTCCCGGAAAGACAATGAATGTGTAGTTTCTGTGCTGGTTTCTCAAAATGTTTTGTTAAATTAATATGGTTGTAATTGTAATTTAGATGACTGTTGTGTAGGGGAGAATGTATAAGTTGTTACAGACCCTTTTGAGTGGTATCAGGATACCATCCTGTTTAACCCGCTGTATTCTGTGAAAGTTTAGAGGACCTTGGTGGCGGTGGCAGCAGCAGCAGCAGCAACTTCTTTTGGTCCCAGGTAGTCTCCATCAATTTGAAGGGACTTACCCCTTGTTTACTATTGAAAAGTCATGGAGAGAACTCCCTAGGGATTTTGTTGTTGTTGTCTGTTTTGTTTTTTAAAGAAAAAGAAATGCAAAGCTATTAAGATCCTGGGATAAATAATTCTTTAAGAATAACAGTAGATGGGCACTTGCAGTTGCTCAGCCAGCCTCCCTTGATGATACAGCATGTGTACAGTAAAGAATGATAGGAGTGTGCTGCAGAGCAGCTTTAGTGCAGGGACCTGCAAACTTGCCAGAAGCCCTGGGCATCATCTACTTCTTGCAAAACGGAGATTGTTGCTGGCCAGCCTTTGTCTAGTGTGTGCTGGGACCGCACACTTCTTCATTAAAGACGAGAAAGATTGGTGGCCTCAGAGTGAGACTCCCTGGGCTGCAGCCCTTGCTCGGGGTTAATGGAGTTGGAGCCTATCAAAACTTCAAGTCATGTTCCATTTGTAACGTCTCAATTACCAAGTCATACGTAAGATAACATACTTTGACAAATCCCATTGCAGTTGTAAGTTAATTAGAGAAACCTGTATAATCCTTAACATTGGCAATAAACATAGGCTGTTAAAGCTTGAAAGAGTCAGGTAGGTTTAAGCTCAGATAATCAAGAAACAGCCTGCATGAAAGGCTACAGTGAGCCGAAGTCCTATCTGTGGTAACTCTTCTGCAGCCGATAGTTACAACAGGTACGTGGCTGGCTCATGACATGGCCTTCCCCCTTCCCGCTTGTCCTGCCAGAGGAGACTTTTACTGTTGCTGCTGCTGCTGCTTCAGTAAAGAGGTAGTAATCAAATGCCTCAGTGAAGGGCACAATTTCAAGAGAATTATTTTGTGTGAATTCCTTGCCAGTGTTTGCGAGAATCTCGATGGTTTATACTGAAGTTCTCAGTATGCTAATGTAAAGCTTACCTTTGACGATATTGAATGTGATATATCTATAGAGAACTTCCTTGCCTTACGTAAGGATAGTAAACTTATTTAAATTATGTAGACAAATCAAAGTGGCATTGCTTAACCTTCTAGCCGGTGTAAAAACCAGGTTAAACAGCAAAGATGCAAAACTTAGGTCACTTTGAAAATTTAAACCAAAGTTCCTTATAGAAATAGGCAATTGTGGATTTGAAAACTGGTCATTCCCTGTTTATATGTAAGAAGTTCAGAGCTGAGATAAGGAAATAATTTCAACATGCAGATTTTTAGTGGTGCTGTTTGAAATCATTGTGTGCACCAGTCAGACTGAACTGCTAAGAGCACATACCAAATCCTACCTTATTGTTGAAAGCTTAAGGTTTTATTTTTATATATTAGAATGTTATCACTATTACATAACATACTCAGGACAAAGAACTTTGCTCAGGGAATATACCATGTGATGTTGTTTTTTCTTTACAGAATAGTCTACAGACCTGCTTACTCAGAACAAACCAAATAGACTTAGACCTTTTTATCTCTATATAAGTATTATGTACTGATATTAGTAACTACCTCTGAGTTGACATAGACCTACGTTTCTGATAATCAGATCTCAGCATTTTGTATTATAAGTTCCTGTGAAATGATAAAGTGGTATTCTGTACTGGTTGCTTATGTGAGCATTTGTGTCTTTACATTCACAGGGTCTGAGTTTTCAGAGATGCTGGGCAACCACAGCTCCCATTGACTTCCAGTTGGAGTTTTTGGTGCTTAGCCTTTCTAGAAGGGAAGGGAGGGGGGTGGGGGGATGGAGGGGGAAGAAAAAACACAGAAAAAATCAAGCCCACTTTGTTTACATAAGTGACAATAAAATTATTATTCTGTTTACAGCAAAAGGCTACCTCATATTTACTGCATAAACACACCTTTGTGCTGCTCTGGCCTTAAAGGTGGCTGTTGATCTATGGTACATACTTTTTATCTGTACTAAATATGTAACTGATAATTCACCACTGCATACATTATGGCAAATACTTGTGTAAGATGAAGCATCCATTTGAAATTATGAGAAGTCTCCAAACGTTTCTTTAAAAGCTTTTATTTTTCTGTCTAAAGGATTATGGGCACTGTTCACAAAAACAAATACATCTCCAAAAAAAGACAAAAACATACATGCCTAAGTTAAACATATAGCAGCGTGAGCTGTGGCAGGTAACTACTTAGCACTGGGCTGCTGTAGAAAAATCTAATTATACTCCTTCAATAGGCTGCTCCAAATAAGCAAAGTACCCTTTAAAGGAGGAGGCACAGGCTTGGGTTTGGAATTTTTCCCTTGCATCTAAGGATGAAATTAATATTCTACAGCTTGGCTGAGCCTTGATTTCCCCTATTCAATATTCAATTCCCCTATTTCAATAAAACTTGTTTGAGTAGAAATAGTTCAAATTTCTGCTCAGAGAGATCTATTTTTCTCCTAACAATACTGGAGATAAGATTAAACCCATAACAAGCATATCTCTCCCTTCCATCCCCTCACCTCAAAATACTCAATTATTTGACTTAATCATAAGAGACATTGTGAGATTTTTTTTTATTCTCCCTCTAGGAGATTTAATGGTATATACCAGACACTACAAAAATGAGGCCATGAGGAAGATGTATATTTGGATGAAGAGCCAAATAACTTTTTACTATAGCTGATGGTAAATCTGGCATTTAATATCATCTGAAATATTTTGCTTTTAGCCAGCTTTCAGGGAGTGCCAAACAAGACATTTGGATCTTACCTCTTCCCTTTGTAGGCCACTTTTTTCAGTTCATTTTTGCTTTGCACCAGTGCTGGAGTGCCTGCTTAGTCATACTTAGTTTTGTGAATAGAGCCCCATAAAAAGTGTTTATAGATCTTGTAACATTCCTTGTAAGAAGAATTATAAAAGAACATGGGAAATCTCATTGAGTCTTAAATTTAATTTAATTAATTTATCTGTAAGAAATGTTTATCATAAAAAAATATATATGTATTCCCCTGTGCTAGATATAAAAGTAATTGGGAAGATATGTATGTGTGCAGATGCACTGATTTTAATTTTCTAGAAGTCTTAATGAGATTTGATTATTGTTTTAGAAACAAGCAGAGCCTTGTTAAATACATCAATCTTATTTTGCTTAGTGTATTAACAGCCTCTTCTTTAAGAAACGTTGGTTGTGTTACCCCTGTTATAACTGTTGACTAATAATAAGAGGTTGATCTGTGAACACGCATTTCTGTTTTATACTAAAACAGAGCTGTAAGTTAGCAGCTCTAGTAGTGTTTTTATGAGAATGTTGAAAAGTACCAAGGTATTTGCTACCATTGTCATTAAACCAAATGCAAGAGTAACCAGCTTTACAAAGGATAATGGTTTTGACTACCTCTTGGATTACTAAATTAAGCAACTGGCTGACAAACATCACCAGACTGGCTTAAACTAGTATGTGTTGCTTGTGGTAATAATAACAATAACCATACTAGAGACCAAAGTGAACACTGATTTCTATATGTCTTTAATACTGTGTCTTATCTAGTGTTTTAAAATTATCTTCTGTAGTATAGATTACCTCATTGTCCATTTTGACTTGTATGTTGTTTACAAGGTGAAATAAAAAGTCACTTGAATTTTATGTTTTAGAAAAAAAAGACAGCAAGTTGAAGTTTTGAAGGTCATTTCACCTGTTTACTGTCTTGAGGGACTAAAGCACTGATTGCCTTTCTACATATCATGTATTTTATATTCTCATTTCATGCCTAATGTCTTTTTCTTCCTGTCAGTCATGGATATTGTGAGGTTTAAAAGAATTACTTGATTAAAAATAAGACATATAACGTTGGCATTTACAGCAGGCCTTGGAGATTTTCTTTACTCGCGTGATAAAAAAAAAACAGCATACAATCACTATGCAGACTTTCATATGATATGCATCTATGTTCACCTAGTTTTAGGATACTGTTTTCGGAAAAGGTAGTTTTAGTGACAAATTGTTGCTTGGGAGAGGGGGAAATAAATGATTAATTGCATGCCTGGACCATATCAGCAACGCTGCAGAAATTACACCCAAAACTATATTCAGCTATCAAAATTAAGCCGCAAGATTATCACTTTTGAGAATACCTGATCAGACATTCAGGTTATTCTCTGTGATTAAAATGTTTTGGTATTTAAGTCTCATCCCATCTTTATTACTTGTTCCATAATCTAAGTATTGTACATAACCATTACATGCTAATTTAAAATTCATTGCATTTTTTTAAATGAAAATGTTGTCATCTATCATTGCCTGAAAATCCATCTCTAAATTACATAAAAGTATGTTAGTGAATTTGATAGCAGTAGGGGTTGAATATGCTAGCTACATGGCATTAGTTTTTCAATACGGGCTCTATGTAAAGGTGATTAAAAACAGTATTTAACAATCTCTACTAAACAGAAAGCAGAAAGGTTTCTTTATTTGTACAAACCTATCTTCATAAAGGGTTACCGTCTACTCACTCCAGGATCATCTATGCTTCTAGTTACATAAACCACACTTTTTTTTCTTTTAGTTCATGGCCTCAAAAAGAGTGAGCTATGAACACGTCCCCCTGACTTGCAGCCTAATGGTTTCATCACATTCCTGGAAAGGCAAGAGGTGACTTTAAATCCCCATGGCTAAGAGCCCCAGTGTCCCATTTCTTGGACTAATTGCCAAAAGCAAGGCTTTCTGCAAAACATCTCAAGAACGCGTTCGCTGAAGATGGCCATTCGCCTACGCCTGCTCTTCACCTGCCACATGGCCCCCGTCTCTGGGGCAGGCAGGGGCACCTCGGCCCCCATGGGCAGGTGCAGGCACCACCCAGGCCCAGAATAGCTCTGGGCGTGTGAAGCCCTGGGGACACTTGCAGGTAAAACAGAGAAACCTGCCCTGGAGCAGAGGGTAGCCGTGGTCGAAACCAAGGTGCCTGGAGGGTGAGCAACATCTGCTTCTTCCCTCCCTCTCCCCAGCTGAAGCTGGGCAACATTTGCCCTGGCAGTGTCTCCCCCAGGCAGCTACAAACTGCTGTCCTCCTTTTGAAGGCAGGGAATTGCGTCCGTGCATTAGGCAAAGGCAGGTTATCCAGAGTGCCTAAATCCATTGCTGCAAGCCCAATCCACCATTAGTTAATGGCATTGGTGAGTCATGCCAACGAAGGAACATGCTGGGCTTAAAGCCTCCACAATTAGTCAATGGAGTGGCATCAAAATCACAGCAGGTCTTCAAAAAAATTACAAAAGCAGCATTTGCATTTGCTTGCCTGTTTTGCAGTTCTTAGGATTCATGTTTCTAAGACATGGTTCCGTCCTTTCTGTAACCATAAGTGAGAAAACAAATATAGTTTTTCTAGCGAGTTGTATTTTTCCTGCAATCTGCTGGTTCCAAGAGCTGTTGACACTAGAGCCAGGCACTTCAAAATTGCTCAGTACCTATCTGCTTCCCTCCACGCCAGTCTTTTTTTCCCCCCAATAAAAAAAAAAATAGTCCAAATGCAAATAATTTCACATGCTTTCAAACTGCATATTTAAAATTCTCCTTTCCTGCATACTGGCACATGAAGGCACTCCGAGGCAGGGAGGAGGGACTTGTTCCATGGATGGCCTGCTCCTATTTATTAGCAGCATTTTAGCTGGTGCCCTGATTAATGAATTTATTTCAAGATCTTCCTCTCCTTTTTAACAAGAAGGGCTCTGCTCTGCCCAAACTGCTGTTGGCACCGCTCCTGCCCTCCAGGACAACCCGGTGCCACGAGCACCGGCTGGTCAGTGCTCTTTGCTTTCCACACACAGTGCCAATTGCTCAGAGCAGTTTCCGTAGAGCCTCTGCCACATTTCCAGGCTGCAGCTGCTTCGGTAACAAGCAGCAGGTCACTTTTGGTGTGCTGCCGGCTCAATATTTAGCCCCAGGTGCTTAACCTAGATACTCAGTGCTGCAGTAGCCAAACAGTTCGTAAACCAACAAAGATAAACTGGTGTTACAACTCCCAAAAGGAAAACAAAGGAAACAAACAAAAGAAAAGCATTTCCTCCCAAAGGAAACAAAAAAGTCACCTCACTATTTTGAGTAATAACAAGACATAGGAACTGAGGGCTGAAAACGTTTTTCCCCATCAGGGCCAGCCCTATCGGTTCTGGCTATTCCCATGCCAAGCAGGAGTACATATAACACAAAACACATCCTCCTGTTCCTCTCAGCAGCTCAGTTTGAGGACTCAAACTTAGGGAACATCGTTGCCCAGACTTTCTCCTGCAGAGCTGAGCAGTTACTACATACAGGGACACAAGAGGGCCTCAGCTGATCCCAGCCTGGACCAACCAACCCTGGCACAGAGCAAAGACCTCCTTGTCTCCTGTATGAAGCTCTGCCATGGTCACGAGAGCACTGAACCCATGAGAGTCACTTGCTCTCTCCCTCGCCTCCTAGCAGAGCCACCAGCATTTCTTCCTGACTTCATCTAGGCTTTGGTAGGAGCATCTGAGGTGCCCTCTGGGTCAAATCCTTGTTTGGGGCCACCGGGCAGCTGAAGGGTGGCTTCAACTCTATCAGCCTTTAACACCAAAGTGGTAGGAGATTGTGTGCACCCACTGGTTTCTGCTCCAGAAAGGTCCCCAGGACCTGCAACGTCCAAATGGGCTGGTGAATGCAGCATCACACTCCAGCCGCTACCTCGTGCTTTAGCACCAGCAATTGATCCGTACCCAAAGTCAAGAGAGGCTGCAAATACTTCACCGTGAGCGTTTGCCAGTATGCCTGAGCAACCGCTGCCTCCACACAACCCCCTTTCTTTTGGCTTTGCACACTGCATCAGCACTCACCACTATGCTGGCTGCACAAGGTCATGCATTGCAAAGACAAAGGTAAAAGCCTTGCTACTGGAAACATCCGCTGAAATCTGTTACCTGCAGAGAGAGGCCGTAGCTCAGCTGCTGTACTCCACTGTTAACGGTTCTTCCCACTGATCCTGGAAAGCAGCAAGGGAGAGGCTGAAATTCAGCTTCCTCACTCCAGCGGCACCTCTGCAGGCAGCGACAGACATTTTTTGTATCCACAGTTTCCTGTCATGCAACTTGACAAGGTAGCAAAGCTGGTAGCAAAGCCTAACGTTCTTCCAGCTTGGCTCCATGATAGGCGCTCTGAGCACTCAGGCAACTGGTGAGATTTTGGTACTGGGAATGACAAACTTATCTATCTTAGAGGCTTAAGCAGAGATGCTTTCTTTCTACAAGCACCAGAAGTTCTTCAAATAAAGAGGTATTGACAGTGGTTTCCAAGGAGCAGCTGTTAGAATTGATTTCCAGCTGTCTTCAAAACACCTGGATTTTGGAAGCTGCTCTCTTGATGGTAACAGTTCACTAATAGCAGTTAACCTGCCTTCTTCATCCCTCTCAGCTATTCTCGAGAAACCCTTGAAAACAAAATATTCGAGTTTGGATACTGTGGGCCTTAGAACCAGTTTATATAAACCTGTTTAAAGTGACCTTTCTAAGCAGTGGCTTCCTGTAATTTTTGATACTTCATTGAGGTCCTAAATCTAACACAGGGAAGAAAGCCTCCCTGCCTCTTTTTACATGGGTACACAGGGAACAGGAGTTACAGCTAGAGAGGAGGACACAACAGGTACAGGGAGGAGAAAGGAAGAAAACACTCAGCACAGATTTTGAACCCCCCAGTAATACAAAGTATATATTAGCTTGCCCTCCTACAGCCATGAGCAGTTACCAGAACAACTTTGTCACCCATGAGTCACACAGGGACTTTCTATATTCATTCATTAAAAAAAAGAGTTCCATTTCCTGGAATGCTACCACCAAAAAGTATAAGATGGAAAGTGAAGTGACAGGTTACAAGAGGAAAGGGCTGGTGGTAGAATAAAAACAATGGGTCAGGATCTGACCTTCTTGCAGTTGTTTCTTCTAGCAGCAGAGAGATGCTGGCAGGAGCTCAGGTCCATGGGGCTCTCAGGGTCTCCCAGACATCCCACCAGAGCATCTCAGACTGGCATGAGCCCTGCTGGGACCCACCCAGCCATTGCTCAGCTCCTCCGAAGTGTAGGTCTAGCCTATCCCAGATGGGTCCGGCTTCCTTGGTTTCTCTGAGCCTGGGTTTGGCCCCATTGAGTCAATGGGGAAAGGATTTGGATCATTGTGAACTTTTGTTGGAAGGGTTTCCTCAGTTGGCTCCTCTCTTTCTATCTTTTATCTAAAAGAGATCCATCTTTATTTTCCCCATTCACCTGCTGCAATTACTCTCTCCCCTCCCTCTGGCTCCGACTCACAGGCTCTCAGCAAGGTCCCCACGGCCAGGTTACAGATCAGTACAGAGGACAAACCTGTGCTCCCATAAAAAGGATTGAAGTTTTGCAAGTGCAACTTCAGCAGCTCTCAGAAAGAGCCCATCCCTTCCGAAACAGGAGGCCTGGCTAACCGCGCCRGCAGCGACATGGGGAGAAGACCGGAGGCTGGGAAATCAGTGCTCCTGTGTTTAGTTCTCGGGACATTGCTCGACATCCCCAGGGGCTCAGAAGGATAATGTACCCCCGTTCTCTTAACTGGGCACTGATTTATTCCCCCAGAGCACCTGCAAGGCAGATACCTTGCTAGCTATTTAGATCTACCCATCTGCCTTTAATTATTTTTAAGTCAGTGCTTAACTGTTGTTGTTGTTGTTGTTGTTGTTGACAGTCACCAGGCAATTGCCTTTTTCTCCAAGGCCTGGGAGAAGATTTTCCCAGTACATTTCATATTACAATTAGTGTCGGACATGTGTGCAAAGGTCTAATGATTTCTCTCCCTTCTGTAATTTTTTTTCTAGAGTGTTTTACATGGAAATAGATCTCTGAAATAACTGATTTTTACAGTTAGAAAAATATTCAGTCTTAAATTCATGTACATTAATAGCTGCATTAGAAGCCAAATCCAAAGAGTTATACAGTCAGCCAAAAGGAACTTTTTTTTTTTTAATGCATTGAGTCACCACATTCCTGTTTTGAATACCTGCTATGAGTTACTAGAAAAACCGGACTATCCACAGAAGCTATTTGTACAAACTCTTGCCAATAGCCAATGAGTCTGGACACATCATAGCCAGACTAGTAAAGTGCCCACAAATAACAGCAGCGAGGGGTACCTGCAGCCTGGAATTATTAACCCAGCTGGTTCGGAATGTGAGAAACTAAGAGAAATCTGAGTTTATCGCCAGTGTCCAAGACAAGCGCTCCAGAGGATGAAGGTGCCGGTACCGCTACAGCTCCCCTGCATCTGCCGGCAACACAGGGACGGCGCAGGGAGGGCAGTGCCGGGAGCGCGCTGCCAATGTGAATGGGCTTCCCCAGCGTCGCAGCCGCTGCTGCCCCGAGGCACCGTGGTTGGGCATGGCCCGCTCGGCCTCCCCTCTGCAACCGAGGCGGCGTTCGACTCCCATGGAAGAAACAGCGGCTGCGAGCGGGGAGCCCACCTGCGGAGGTGCAGGAGGCTCAGGGCAGCACTCAAAGCTGCCCAGCTCCCTGAGGTCGGCTGCTTCATCATATATATATTAAAAATAATAATAATAATCACCTTTCTCACACACGCACATGGTGTTTAAGCTCAAAGCAAGCAAAGCGTGCCACGCTATCCACCCCCTGACACTGACTCACCTCATTCAGGGTTTTGCGAAGTCCTGCAGACTTTATTTCTATGTAAAAGCTGTTTACTGCCCAGTGCAAAGATGCTCCTCTCAGCAGTGCGCCGCCACACAGTGACCTAGCAGGATCCTGCAAATAAAGGATGTCCCCATAAATGATGCAGCCGATACAGAGGGAATCCTAGAGGTCATGGCTACAGCGCCGCCGTCACCAGCGTTACTTAATGCAGACGGGCAGCACGGACAAGCACGCGCAGGTTACACATGGAAGTCTCCCCAAAAGGGTATGTGACCCCTTGCAAATGACGGATATTCCTGTGAAAGCATAAAGCCTGTCTCATATAGTTTTTAGCTCAAGCTGAACAAGTCAGATCATATAGGTTATACATTTCAAAACAACAGTACATTTATGATTTTGACGGATGCCTAACCTCCCCATGTGAGCCAGTCTTAGATTCCCAGGGGCCCAAGTCAATTTTGGTGTGCCTGGTCCTGGCAAGAGCATTCATCTCCTTAACGCCCTCAGCTCATTCCTGCCAGACAGTGGGAACTGGTGTCTGACAACAAAAAATCTCTGCTGTTATTCTTGTTGCAAGTTGAAATAAGAAAAGCCCAGATGCCTCAAGGCACAGATATATGAAAAGGACAGGGAGTTTAGGTAACTTTCCCAGCTTCCCTGGATTACATTGCATTACCCAGGTGCAAGGACGTGCACGACCAGTGCTCGCAGACCTTTGCTCACTGAGGCACAGCAGATCCACAGTCTTTGGGATAAGTGCTTATTTTACATTCCCAGTTTACCTGCATACCAACACAACCACTATGTTATTTTTCTCTTCTTGCCACAGTGCTGTCAGTCTGTTGCTGCTTTTCAGCAAAGATAAGCTGAAAGAGAAAAACCTGATACCTTCCCCTCACATTTTCATGCAATTACTAACATTACAAGTGCCATGTATTTTCATATTCCTCTTCCAGGTAGCTCCTCTCTTGAAACATGCCCACATAGACCTTCTCCACTTCAGCTGAAGTTCAAGATAAGGCTTGTGCTCAGCAGTGAAAATGCCTGGGTGGGGCTGACTCTCACCTTTGGCAATTACATCAGTGACCTTCCTCTCCAAAAGCAGCACTCATGGGGTTCAGCCTGTTCAGCCCTCTCTGTACTGATGGAGGAATGGAGAGTACTTAGAAAATGCAGATGACATGAAGCTAAAAGGGATGACTGCAGGCACTTTGGAGGGTAGGATTAGCATAAGGACATACTGAATTAGTGGGATGGAATTCAATAATGCCAAGTAGGGGGCAATGCATTTCCAGAGGACATAACACACAGGGAACGTGGGTTATCCAGCAGCACTGCAGGGAAAAAAAATTATGGAAGTTGTGATGGGCCAGCTAATGAATGTGTATCAACAACATGTAATTGTTGCTGAAAGAGGTTTGTTTTAGAATATACACACAGGAACATTATATATGCAAACATCTGAGGGAATTATTCTGTTCTGGAGTCACTGCCAAGGACCCAGCTGGAGCAGCATTTTTAGTTGGAGAAACATATATAAGGAGACATCAGCTGGTACAAGTAATAAACACAAGAAAACCTGCCAGCTATAAAGATAGGCTGAAAAAAGCAAAAGCATGTAGTTGGCCTCTTTTGGAGGCCTCCTAACATGAGGAAGGTCGATTCAAAGGGGCTACGAAACAATCATCTCCAAGTCAAAAGGAGATGGGGAAAAAAAGGCTTCACAAAACTAATTTCTTTTGCAGCAGTTTTAAATAGATTAGCAGTAGACAAGCACTGGAACATCTACTTTTGGATTTTAAGACCTTATGAGGTGTAGATTCCCTGGTCAGGCCAGACGAGCTCAGACCAAAGGAGTTCAAAGTATCTTCACACTGCCTTCAAGCATGGGGATGGTCGAGATGCCTTCTTGAACCGAGAGATGGGTGTTTACAATGCTCAGAGAACTAGAAGAAAGAGCAGCAGCAGGGTGCACTGAGGAGGTGGTACAAGAGACTGACGGCTTGCAATCACCAGCTCAGCTTTGGCAGGGTTTACTCTCCCCACGGTGGGATCTGCAGATGGGAACTCATTCTCATGCACTGAGCTGATAGAAGCAAAGTCCAACAGCTAGGCTTCAACTACTGAAGAAAACTGTATTTTTCAGAGGGGTGGGGTACATGTTTTATTCTGGTGACCCTGCTCTGAGCATATAAACGGGTTGGGACCATCAGCAAAAGGGGAGAATTGAAAGCTGGGAGCTTGAATGCCTTCAGGTTGCCACAGCATTGTCTGCCAAAATTCATCTGCCACTTCCCTGCTATACTGCACAATTTTTCAAGTTTGTAACAAGTTAGGCTTTAAAGAGCAATATCCTACTTAAATAACTGTGAGGGCAACACTCACTCTGAAAGAATCATACCACAACATTCGCAATTCCTTGAATAACAGCTCATCAGATCTTTTTCACTTCATACTTCTAGCCAGAGCTAGGTTTGAATATTAATGCATTAAAGTTAATATTTGTAGTATTTAATCAATACAGCTGGTAAGGAAAACAAAAAGACTGTAAGAAAGCATACAAAGAGGTTTGATTTAACTTAAACTGAAGTTCAGTGTAGAGCTGGAGAGTGCCACGTGACAGCAGAAATTCCCCAGAAACATTTCCCACTTTGGAAAAATAATTTTCCCCCACTTCAAAAACCATTAAAATAGCACCCATACTGTTCACATCTCCTTTCTCAATTTGATTCTGTTGGGGGTTTTCCATTATTTTCAGCAGTCAGAACTTTTTAGTACTTCTAAAATGCACCATATACTGTCATAAGTATGACATTGGACAAGAGCAGAACACAAATCAACAACTTCAGGGCACCAATAGCTTAGTGAACATTCATCCCATGGTACAACTAAGTTACTGACTGCATGGCTGATTTTTCTGTCATTTTTCAGTGTGCCCTGGTGCATCTAGTTCAGAGAGGTGGAGAAGGCATCTGTGAGAGGAAGGCAGGAATCAGGAAGTGACACGCAAGATGTATGTTGCACAGTCTGCTTGTGGCACCCTGTTGTAGCTCTGCACATCTTTAATGGGAACAGCTATCTGGCGAAGTTGTTGCAGGGAGAGCTCACATCTACCAGCTATCGAACAATTCTGTTTGTTTCAGTGTTTCCCCTCTCCCTCCAGTGGGTTATGAGCATAACGATACTTATTACCCACACTTATTACTCAACGTAGAGCATTCCTTGTGGCACCGAAGTGAAGTAGGTAAAACTTCTCCAGGCTGGGGCTCGTTACCATGTCTGGAGTTTGCCTGCACTTTCATAACCTTTGCCAAATCAACGTCTTGCTGATTAACTTAATTTTTTAAGCTTCCCAATAATATTCATAGCATCTGCAAAAAACAAGAGAGTTTTATCCCCAGTAGAGGCTGCTGTTTATCTGCTTACTTGTCTTCTAACATTCACAATTTTTAGATTTCTCCTGTGCTGAGGGAGCAGCATGAATTCCTGGGGTGCTCTTACACATAACTGGCTTCTGCTGCAATGTCTGCCAGTTCCACCGAGCTCAGCTGCAGTCATACCAGCCTGTTCCACTGCAAGAAACACATTTGTGGTGAATGAATGCAATCTAGGAAAAGCTTAGGAGGGACTTGAACATATACTATAACTTGAAAAGCTGCCCCCCATGTCCACCTTGCCTGTACCTGCAGCACCAAAGAATTACTAATTCATGCCTCTTTACTGCTTCCATTTTTAAGCTAATATACACAAAATAATCTGTCTTCTGAGATGATTATGATGAGTGGAGAAGAGATTAAAAATTTAGCAGAATCGCAACCCATTAAACAAAGTCAATGTAAAAATAAAAGTCACTTTGTAAAAGTCACAGTGTAAAAAGTAAAAGTCACACTAAAAGTCGCAAAAGAGATTAATGCAATGTAAGCAACTTATAGCCGATCAGAACTAAACTACCCTTTGTCTGATTTAGATTAACATAATAGGGAAAAAAAAGACCCCTCCAAACAATCATGTATCCATGTGACATTTTAGGACACAGACAAGATATATTGAACCAAAATTTTTATCTGTTCTGTGAGAAAAGGAGGGTTCTCAACTTGCTAAAACAAAATATAAAAGTAAAGCCTACCCATCTTCTTACAGATTTGCCTAAAAAAAACCCATGATGCTATAACAGGTCTTTAAGGAGTCCTTATTTGCCTTTTTCCTTTTCACCAGCTAGGGTTCAGACCTTGTATTTCCAGGAAAAGGCAGCAGAGAGAGAAGGCATTAGGTACAGGGTACTGAGAAGAATCACAAGTTCTCCAGAAGTTCTCCAGAAATCACATACTAAAAATATATTTTCTTGGTCTTTACTTTTCCTGCTTGCCACAAGAGAAGCTCACAATACTAGATTTAATTCAATTAAAGGATGTCCCTAAACTAAGACCTTTGTTTGGGGGAAAAAAGAAAAATCTAAATTTTTAACAAGCCTCACTTTTTCTATTTTTTTCTATGTTTTTCTATTTTCTAGGTAATATTATTTCCCCTCCTTGAAATTTAAGTAAAGATACATATTTAATTTTAAGATTTCATCTTCTGTATGGTGTTTTTACAATATACCCCACATATGAAAAACTATTTTCTGTTCAACACACTTTAAATCACAAGAAACAGTAATTTATTAGRCAATTATTCCTCCAAATATAATGCTAGCTGATGTCAACGGGAATTTTTCAGGGCCTCTGATTAGAGTTGCTATTGCTAATTATACAGCTCAGGGGCACATATATTAAAACCTAAAGTGAGCATAATAGAGCCTTCTGAAGAGTTATGAAAACAAGTTGCAGAACCACAAGAAGAGCAGGACTTGAACAGCCCATGCAAGACCCTGTTGTCCATCACCGTTGCCTGCCTGAATCGCATCACTCCAGACAGGTGTTTACCTGACCTGCACATACTCCTGCCTGCGATGGAGATATTATAAGCTCCCCAGGCAACCTAATCGAACAGAAACTTGTATCACATCATCATTTTTCCTAATATCTAACCTGAATTGTCCCTAAGTAACAATCCTCACTACTATATGTTTCTATGGGAAAACATCAAGGAACTCCATAAATAATAAAATTGACAAAGACAAGTCTTTGACAAAGGTGCAGTTGCTTTCCTGTGTAAGCTCTCCGATCTGGGTTGCACAGGAGTCATTTCTTCTGTCAGAGCGCTCGGAAGTCCTCCCCCTCTACCTCACCTCTATTTCCACAAAGCCTTCTAAAAATTTAAACATCTTTAGCAACTGCACCTACCACCAGATTAGGTTCAAAGAAGGAAATAGAAAAGGGAACTGAGAAGAGACAGCCAGATACCCCCATAATGTTTGCATAGGCTTCACTTGTTCATAGGGTTTCCAAAAGAGCAGCTCAAACTTCTAACCCTCACAACCGAGCATCTTTTTATTTTAGACAAAATTGTGTCATCACAATTCCTCTTTACATCTGCAGAGATGAAATACTAACTGGTATTTCTAAGAAGGAAAAAAAAAAAATGTGTCAACGCATAAGCCTCAGGGACGACAAAGGCCACTGGCACTGCAGCTGGGATCACTTACCTTTTCACAACTCACAAGAAAGCCCACACTAGACACACACCACAGCAGCAACTTAAGCACACCACACAAACACACCTTCTGGGGATTTTCCCAAGCGGGAGAAGGATTTTCCCAAGCAGCAGCAGAGGATAACCTAGCTCAACTCCAAGGCAACAGAGCTCACCCCTACCACATCTACATATTGATTTGCTCATGTTGCTTGGCTCATTCCTTTTCTCACACCCAGCCAAATGAATCAGCCATCTCCACCTGAGCTTGCCCATTGCCAGTGCTAGTGCAATCCCCATGCTGAGGAAAAGCCCTGATGGCCCAGCTTGGTCTCACCTGTGCGTTGGCATAGGCCAATGGGTGGGTGCTCAAGGAAAGGGAAATGGTGGTGGAGGTTTGATGGGAAAAATGCAATCAGACTGATAATGATGTGTTTTCAAGAAACTTAATTTTTAACAGATGTCTTAAAAGTCCTGTCTCTGAGCAGGTACAAAGTGTTTCCACCTCCCTCCTTTGGAAGTGACTTCATGCATTATGCCTCCACACAAAGCCTTGAGAAGTCAGGAAATTACCACTTCTGTATCCCAGTTAGCTAGGAACAGGTATGCTACATGCTCTTTCTAAGTCTAAGCCAGCAACCTAGCTGAAGAACAATGTTCACTGGTCTCAGACGCCTGGGATTCATGAAGGCAAATCTTACCTGTAAAGGCTGAAGCAAAGAAGTCATTGAGTACATTGGCCTTTTCTGTGTCCTTTGTCACCTGGTTTCCTGCCCCAGTCAGCAGCAGGCCCATATTTTCCCTAGTCTTCCTTTTGCTGCTGATATAACTATAGAAGTCCTTCTTGTTGCCCTTCATATCCCTCACCAGATTTAACTCCAGGCAGGTTTTTAGCTCTCCTAACCCCACCCCTGCATGCTCCRACAGTGTCTCTATATTCCTCCTGGGGCACCTGTGTCTGCTTCCATCTCCTTTTTATGTTTTAGTCAGGAGCTCCCTTTTCATCCATGCAGGCCTCCTCCTACTCCTCCTCCTCCTCCTTGACTGCCCACACATGGGGTAGACCTTTCTTGAGGTTAGAGCAGGTGATCCTTGAAAATCAACCAGCTCTCCTGGACCCCTCTTCTCTTCAGGGCCATATCCCTTGGGATTCTTCCAAGCAGATCCCTGAAGAGGCCAAAGTCTGCTCTCCTGAAGTCTGGGGTTGTGATCCTGCTCTTTGCCTTTCTCCCTTCCCTCAGGATTGTGAACTTTACCTTCTTCTGGTTGCTGTAGCCAAGACTGCCCCCTGCTTTCACATCCCTGGCCAGTTCTTCCTGGTTTTTAAGTCCAACAGAGCAACTTCCCTCATAGCTGCATCGATCACCTCTGTTAGGAAATTGTTATCAGAAACCTCCTGGATTGCTTGTGCCATGCTGTGCTGTCCTTCCAGCAGATATCATGGTGGTTAAAGCCTGCCATGAGGACGAGGGCCTGCAAATGTGAGGCTTCTTCCAGTTGTCTCATGAAGACCTCATCTGCTTCTTTTTCCTGACCTATAGCAGACACCCACCACAACGTTACCCACATTGGAGTGCCCACTGATCCTGATCCAGAAGCTCTCAGCTGGCTCCTCATCCATCTCTAGGCAGAGCTCTGTGCATCCTTGCTGCTCTCTCACATACAGGGCAACTTCCTCTCCTTGCTGCCCCAGCCTGTCCTTCCTAAAGAGCCTGTATCAACCCACAGCAGCCCTCCAGTTGTGTGAGCTCTTTGACCACATCTCTGTGATCCCAGCGAGATCCAGGAGACAAGCCCTGCAGCTGCACACAGCTTGCTAATCCCCACCCTGTTTTTTCCCCATGCCATGAGCGTTAGTGCACAGGCACTTTAGAGAGGCCGATTTCCCAGAAAAGGTATACAGACTTCCTCCATCGTGCCGTCTTCTTGGCACTTCCTTATTTGTTGCATATGCTCAAGGTACACTCCCTTGTCCTGTTTTGTTGATTACCAGGTCTCTCTTGTCCACATCACTCTGCGCCCTTTCCTTGCCAATCTGGGCAATCACTTCCTAACTTGATTGGGGGTTGTCATGTCCCTCTCCTGTCATTCTGAGTTTAACGTTCTCACCAGGTTGGCCAGGCTGTTGGCAAAGATGCTTTTACCCCATTCATTAGGTGGGGTCTCTTCCTAACAGTCCTGGATCCTTAAAGAGAGCTCCAGGGTCATAAAAAACAAATCTCTGTTGTTGGCCCGCAGGATCTGTCTGCTCCTCGTCAAGCCCTTCCCCTTCACTGGCATGACTGTGGAGAAAACCACACAGGCCCCCAAACGCTGGGCCCAGATCTACGCAGTCACACTTGACGCGCTCCAGGTCCCCTTGCCAGTATTGGTGGTGCCCACATGGAAGAGCATTGGGGGGTAACAGCCCGAGGGCCGGGAAGGCCTTGGCAGCCTCTCCACAATGCCCCGCATCGGAGCACCCAGCGAGCAGCAAACCTCCCCGGACAGCAGGGCAGGTTGGTGGACAAGGGCCTACTAGAAAGAGTAATCTGTGTTCTCAAACTGTAAGAATTAGTTTGTGTCATAAGCTGAAGTTAATACGGTAAAAAATGGAGGATTGGTTTGTGTTTAGCAAAACCAACAGCTGAACTGATTCTCACCCTTCTCCCATTTATACGAACCTCTGCAGTACATGAACCTTTAGTTTGGGAAAGTGCAGTCAGATAGCTGCCGAGGTTTTGTCTCATTTTTAGCTAGAGAAACTCTTCATCTTGAGTCATTTCTACTTGAATGCAATGAGCACAGAATTCATTCTGTTAGAACATTTTATATACTATCAATTTTGCTCCTTCCCTTCATCGTAAGTCATTTGCCTGTTGCTTGTGTGTTATACGTCTTTCTTTGACTGGGAGAGAAGTGCAAATACACAGAACAATAAGAAAAGTACAGTGTGAAACTCTAGAAGGCAATGTGATCAGGGAAAATTATTTTTAAAAAATTGAAGGAAAGCATGGTTTTAAACACCCAGCCTTTAAGAGTGTAGGAGATTCATATTACTTGGCAGACAATGTCTATACTATTAAATTCCTCAGTTTTCTGGAACAAAACAGAGCACTGAGTACCAGTGAACAAAAGAGTATGATACAACAGCGTATCAGCGGATGCCTTTCAAGAAGCATCACTTTTGATCTGTTCTTTCCTACAAAGGATGATGGGGAATTCTTATCCCAAAGGCACTTTGCACAGGAAATCAGGATGTGACCTTAATAGATATTAATCCCCAAGGAGAAAGTTAAGGAGGAACTCAAGTATGGTAAATTACAACGGCTGGAGAGTATTAATTTGAGGCATCTGTTAGCTAAAGTAGCTGGGTGGAGGTTGTAACATAACTTACATTCATCCCTGCGCAAAGGCCTACTTTCTGCTCAAGCTGCAAGTTATGGGTCTTAAAGAAGTTTCCGAAAAAGAAAACAGCTGCTCTCTGGCTTCTAGAGTTTGTTAGTAAATATATAGGCATGACATGCCTGTAACTTACTTAGATTTGTAAAGTATTTTATGTTCATTAAGTGTTAAGTAAATGTTCTTGTGAATTAAAATTCAGGTAATGTTTAAGCTCACTGGAAATGCTTTATTCTACCTGTTGTCATAGTAACTTTATCAACTAGTCATAGTAACTTTACCAACTGAAAAGCCATTTTTTCCGTTAAATAGACCAACAAGAGCCCATCAACTTTTGCCACTTGCCAATCTGCAATGCTCTTTTAAAAAAAAAGTATATGGACTGCATTGCAATCAATATTGAATGCTCCTGTAACTTTTGCTTTCCTATTACCTTTCTGAAATCTCTAATGACTCTCATATTATCATCATCATGCTCTCAGGAAGTTTAAATGTCAGGGATAATTAATTAAGACCGTTTGTCTTCTCTTATTAATCCCTTAAGTACTGAGAACCTATTCTCCTTTAATCAGAAGCATCTGTGACCAGCATTGCAAGAGAGACAAAAAACAGCATTTTACTCGAAGAAGCACTTCCTAAGACTACATTTCTGAAACAATAAAGTAACTGTTGCTGTTATTCCAATAATATTAAAAGGTGCCACTACAGTTTCACTTTCCAAAACTCCATCAAAATGATATGTGGCTGTATCTGTGCTGGCATATCAAGCACAATGTTGCTTATGAAATTGTTAGCGTTCACATATGAAGATATTTCCTGAGCCCTTACTTTTGTAATATGCTCTGCATACATGCTGGAGATTTACTGAAGAATCTAGCTTTTGCATTTTTACTATATCAGCATTTCTGATCTAGTTTATTCTTACATTTATTAATTGGTGAAGTGCCTGTTTCATTATATCTTTGTTTTGCATTCTGACACCTATATCAAACAAAGCAGCCTTTTTCCATAGGGAGATTAAAATTCAGTTGTACTTATTTCTTAAATGTAAACATTATAGGAAAAAATAAAGGTTAGTACTTGTGTATCAGCTTTTTGGAATTTTTTTGGAATTTAAATACAGTGGATGTGTTTATAAATGGGCTTTTGGAAGTACATTCATACTACTGAAATAGTTTTGATTATTGAATTGACCAGATCTAAGCTTACCATTTACTGCAAACATCTGTGATAGACTAGAACCTGAGAGTTCTGTTTCTACCTTTAGAAAGCTAATATGGGTAATGAATAGTGTATTTCGTTACTATTAGGATAGTTGTAGAGGTTTACCTACTCTAAAATTAGAGCATTCTTTTACATGCCTGACTTTGAAATTGCCTATCTACAACTGATTTTCTGGATCCTCTCTAAAATGCCCAAATTAATTTTTTCAGTCTTAGACAATTTATTTAATGCAGATTTACACCCTAAGAATGAGCATGCAAGCACTTAAGCATATGAGTTACAGCTGAAGAGAATATGAATCAATTCTACATCAAGTTTATTCTATGTGATTTGAGACAAAGAATAGTTTGCTAATGAGAGGACATATTCTGAAATGATCCTCTAAGATAATTCTTAACACAGCAGCTGATTAACTTCTTTTAATTCTGTGTCCCTGACAAACGCAACATTCCATATGTATCTATATATGTGCTGAAATAATGGAATTCTTGAAAATTATAAAATTTTGATAACATTGCTAACATTTTGATAAAGCACATTCTTTTCTTCCATGGGCATTATGGTTAGCAAAAAGAATTATATGCTAATATAATTCATATGTGCTGCATATAGTAAAAGTTATGCCTAACAGATATATGATTTAAAAGTATATGTTGTTTTTATATTTTACTAGTCATAGCTTAAAATAAGCTAACAATGGATTTACAGTCTGTCCTTTACTCATGCACATGTACATTCCTCCTTTAAACCTAAATTATTATAGGATGCTTATACTTACCTTTTGCAATACCAGTGGAAAAAGGGTGCCTCAAAAAGCAGGCTACAGTTTATTTTAACTTCTGTTGTCTCTGAAAGAACTCTATTTGAAACAACAGGAACAAATGTAAACAGACTTTGCAAGTTGTATATATCAAGTAAACTTATTTACTATCCATTTTACCTACTCATCAGGGAATTTTAAAATTGCCAGTTAATGTATTTTTAGGAAATAAAATGTATTATCTCCTGTAGACTAACACATTTATCATTATTTGCAGTGTTTATTGCTGTAATATCATTGGCATGTGTGATGCTTTGCAGGCATGAAGATGACTTGGTTCTTATTCCCAGCATGCAACAATTTATGGTCCAGAAGCTGGGATATGTAACGTAGTCAGAGCTCTGTTCCTGTAGATCCTCTCTGATTTTTAAGAGGAATTCTGTCTCTCCAGGCACTGAGTATTGCTTGATTTTCTAAGCATACATAAGAAATGATCCTGTTAGAGAGCAAGGCAGAGGGAAGGAAACTATTATTTGGAGGCTACTTTGCTTTTCAGGTTACTGAAAAAGAGTTACTTTATAGGCAACATTGCTCTGTTACTTCAGCCACTCTTGCTTTTCTAGTTATTCACTTGCTAAACTATTTATGGTCTACTCCACTAGCTTAGTTTTTCTCTTTAACGGAGTTTGAAAACTGGCAGGAGTGAGAGAGAATTACATCAGGACAAAGATGTGCCTCACTATATCTCCTAGTAAGTAAAGCAATTCCCATTTTCTCTCTTACCCTTCCAGAAGCCAAGAGACAAGCTGGGAGGCTTAGCCTTTCTTTGTGACATTCAACTAACGGGACGCTTGTTTAGTTTCGCRTTCCCATGAGAAATCATGTGGCAGCATCCTTCCTCTGGCCAGCATATTTTATCTACAGGGATCATTTTATCTGGAAGGGGAATAAGACATCACTTCTTACCTGGAGCTTGAAACTGCTGCCCAGAGTTAGGAAGCATTCACCTGCCAATCCACAAATTTCTCAGCAGTTTGTTCTTATGAAGCTTGATAACTAACTAGTTGTAACAGCTTAGCTTAAAACCTGCAAATATATGCATAATTTTTTATTTACAAAGTCTGACTGTGTTGTAAATCAAAAAAAATGTAAGCATTTTAGACATATGATCCTCACAAGAGGATCCTCACAAGCCTGCAACTCTTGTAGTGAAAACATCATTACAACATTTCCATGTAATTCCACTAATTTTGAATTTGACCCTGCTTTGAGCAGGGCCTGGACCAGATGACCTGCAGAGGTCTCAACCTAAATTAGTCTATGATTATATAACCTATCCTAACAAAATGTCCTATAAGCATTGTTCCTTTTATTTAAAAAAATGAGACACCAAAAAACTCAGATAACCTTCTAACTGGCAGCTGCTAGAGTTACAAGGATACAATTTTTTCCTTTACTATACATTTTATTGCATAGAAAATATTTCATGTTTCTTTCTAATGTTGTCAGTTTTCTTGCTGTCTGTTGTGTTTTTGTTCATGGTGTAATCTGTTCAGTTGCTAACTTTTGACAGTCAGCTACTGAAAATGTGGTTTAATTTTTAATAGGCATTTATGTTTTAGTTGCTGAATCCCAGCTGTACTCCAGTAGACTCACAACTGATCCTATCTATCTTTGTGGTTTATCAGACAAGCAGTTTTAAAAGCTGTTTGAACAACACACAAATTAAAATGGGTGCAGGAGGACTTCCTATTTTTGGCATATAAAGACTTTTAGAACACCAAATTTAGATGATAAACTACATCAACTCCAAAATAAGCCAATGTGCTCTTTTGCATATGATGTGCGGCATAAAGGTATTTTACATCTATTTACACAAATCAGTAAGTAGGTCTCACCTCAGTGAAACATTTTTAACAATGCAAAACCAAGCAAATCACAAGACATATTGATGTAACATTAAACACTGAATTTAAATTCACAAAAGCAGGGGCATTCACAGTGCAGGTCAAAGCATTTAAGTGTGTTTTGATATTGCAAGGGCTTTTGAACAGTAAATAAATGGGTTATATAACTCCGAGGCAGGCTGATTCCAGGATGCATTATCAGGTTAAATTTCAGAAATTAAAATGGAGCATCAGAAAACAGAGCAAAACCAGACTCAAGACAACTCTGACTGCTTGAGAGTTTATGTCAAACTTCTCTTATTCCATGTAATGGTATTTTGTACAATATGATAAATGGAACTACCTACATTTACCTACATTTACCTAAGAAAGAAAAAGTTATGGTTGGAAAGGCAACATTAAACTAAGATATTTGGCAAAAAAGAAAAGTTAAAGTCATTATTATGATTGTAGAGTCAAGCAGTCAGGTTAGGAAATACCAGAATTGGAGGCAAATACCTACCAATATACACAGAAGGTTATCTGCATTATTTCATTTGAGACTCTCACAACAATGGTTTTAGGTAAAAGCAATATAGTTTTGGATAAAAGTTTCAAAATCTCCCACTGAAAAGCACTAAGATATAGGCTTCTAAAAAACTTATGGAAATGGAATAGGGGTTGTTCTGCCCCTAATAAGTCTCTAGAAATGTCAGGCTAGCCAGACATTTAATACTAAAGCTGTCATGGTAAGAGTCAAAGGAAATGTAAAACAAATACTCATGGCCAATAAACAAAAATAAAACTCAGATTTTTTTTTTATTTAGAAGTAAAATAAAATGTGACATTCTGTCTAGAAGTCACTGACATATGCTGTGGTAAAATCAAACATGAAAAGATGTTTTTAGCTTTCAGATTCCTTCCAAATTAAGCTTCTTCCTCTTGCATTTGAGTTTTGTACAAGCTCTTATATCTCTGAAGACATGTCTGTTTAAGGCAGCTGCTGGAGTTCAAGCTTATCAGCAGACGGTGCTTCAAAGACATCATCTTCAACACTTTCTTCTATTGGCTTCATTTTTGCCGAAGTTCTCAGGTAGGGAGATGTCCGGCCTGGGCCTGCCACAATTCCAAATAAATTATACAATTAATTTAACAATAAATGCTTGCTATATATACACCTATTTGTAATGAAGTTCCAGAATCTGATGTGATCAGATCTGATTGTGACAGAATCTGATGATCCTTTTCCAGTTCCCTCATAAAAGAATTTTATAACTGAGGGTTTTGTAACTATTTGGCCATTGGTATCAGGAAATTCTAGATGTGAGACTGCCAAACCTATATGAATCACCAATACCTTCCAGGTTCAAATTTTACAGCCAGTATAGACACAGAATTCTCCTCAATTTCAATGCAAGTCTTGATTGCATGAGATGCTCAACACTGTATCCTTCATAATTATTTTCTCATTGTTACACTCACCCACAAATTCTTCTCAACAAACAACAATATGACTTAAGTACAAATGGTATGTATATTTAGATACTTGCCTTAGCTGTGACAAAATTCGTAGGTTCACTGGGCAGACCTCAGACGGGTAAATGATCACAGCCCTAACTGCTTTAAAACCATGACATGTAAAACATACCCCCTACATAAACAACCGTAAAGAAAACAAGATAGATGTTAACAGATGAAGGCCACGTAACTTTTGACTTACAGTGATCTCATTGCTCTAAGACAGTCTGCTAGTAAAGCAGCAATTCATAAAGCTTGCCGGAGCAGAGTGCACAGAAAAGTCATAGCTGGCAAGAGGTTAACTGGAATTTTTGTGCAACCTACCACTGCAAAAGTTGATCCTCTACTATATGTAAATTTTCAGCATGAGGGTTTAATCACAGAACTCCTTTAACATTGGACAAACAGGTTAATTTCCCATTGTCCACTCTGAAAATTGTATCTGTACTTGAACATTTGTTCTCTCAGTACCCTCTTCCAGAGTTAAACAATCACAATAGTACAAGCTTCTAAACAGTTAGCATATGATGACCAAAAAGAATAGGAAAATCTTTTAAATATCTGTAGAAGAAAGAGCAAGTAGTGATGCTGTCTGACAGATCATCTATATAGAAGCTAAAAAGTCAAATTTTCATGAAAAAATACTGATAGCCACAACATACTGTTATTGCAGGGCTACTCTTATTACAAAGATTACTTTTAAAAAAAGTTTATCTTACATACAATAAACTACTCTGCTCAGAAAGCCTGGAGGAGGACTCCTTTGTGCTGCATGTTTTACACACAGAGAACAAAATATTAGCTACAGGCAAGACCAGCAGGCATTACGTTACTGCATTTCTTAAGTCACATTCAGGAWAACACTGTTAGGAATTAGCTTTTTAGAACTCTGTTACAAATATATCAATATTTTCTTCTAACATTTAAAAACTACTTTGATTAATTGCTATAATAAAGGGTTACTCGCGCACATTTTTATACACTGGAATTGTTAAGCACTTGTCTTCATATATATGTGTTTTTATGGCCAAAACAAGTATGTTTAGATCATTTAATTGTCTAAAACCAAGATCTGTGGATACACCTGGATGTAAAAGTGACTATGTCGGGCGACGCCAACAAATTACACTCAAAGGTAAAAGGAAGCCTGAAAATGTTGGACTAGAGCATCGGTTTTCTTTTTTTAGATTTCTATATTTGTATAGTTTAGCACTGTTTTTAGCACAGTTTTCTTTTGTTTGAAAGAGCTTATTTCTCTCCAGAAATCAGAAGTAAGAAGCCATTAAGTCTGTTGAACAGAATCCAATGTTAGGTCTAATACTATCAAGTTGTTTGGTTAAAAGACATGCCCTTGCTTTCTCCAAATGCAGAAAACTTGTCTATTTGTACCTCTATCCTGCGTTAGCCAGATGTTCAAGGGACTGAATCAGCTCTTGAACCCAGGCCTTCCATATACTGCTCTACTGCATTCTCTCCAGAACCCAAGTTCAAGTGCCTATTATACTAGTAAGCATATGAATGATTATCAAGCAATAGAATTATTGTGTAGAAACTAATATTAAAACATTTCTAAAAGGACTGAAAGCTGAAGCTACCCTTCTGACTGAGTTCAACTATTTCTACTTAACTCACATTTTGGAAAAAGAGATACATTAATTTCATTTACTAATAAGTTACATAGAGATGGATCATGTACATCAAGCACAAGTACCATGTGATAAACAAATCCCACTTTAATACCTTTTTGAGGATGCTTGCTGAGTTAATGTGATGTTATCAACAGAAAACATCATGCTGCAAACGACTCACTCCGTAAGCATTATAGAACTCTTGTTGGTTATTTCCTTAATATAAAAGCAGACAGTTAGTTGGATTTTTTAGTTAATTAAATTCAAAACACAGTTAATAATTGCAGTTTGGGGCCTATTAATTAGTATTTTTCTCCCTCTTGTTGCTAAACACTTCAAAAAAGCTTCTACATCAATTTCTTTAGAAAATTAATCAAAGCTGATAGTTTGGAGCATAGGATAAAAGCATAACTTAAAAAAAAGTTTGGATTATACAAAAGAATAAATTCACCATTTTGCAAGAATATGGAAATTAGGAGAATAAGATTTGTTTGTACTATAGTAGTCAAATCTAATCTTTGTAATGGGAAGCTTTTGTCCAGATGAGAGTCTGTCACCTAGCAATGACAAGACAGAATTCCTGTAGAGCTCCTGTACAGATAAGTTTCTTTATTTTTTTCTAAAAAGAAGTATATATGTCACTTCCATATGCTCCTCACTAAAATCTTGTGGTTTTCCCTCTCTCTCTCTTTTTTTTTTTAATGAACTAATTCACGGCTGCAGAAGGAGGATCCAGGGCAATACAGCACTGGGACAGTGTGCTTCAGCACGTACCTCATACCAAATCCTAAAAAATACAAAAGCAGACTGACTATGCTGCACTGGCAGCATCCAGGAGAAGCTTTTTAAAAACACAATAGGGAAAAGTTATTGGCAGCTTTTTTTCCTCATTTTTCTCTGGACTCTGAAGAAAAGTGCAGACATGGCTACAGTACAGTATCAATACCAATCTTCAGGCAGAGCTCACCTTGATAGGAAACCCATCTTTGGCAATGACATTACATAGGAGTAACAGACTAACCTGCTATTTCAGCAAAAAGAAAGATTGAAGCATTACAGTTTGGTAAGATAAACAATCTTTTATCAAGTCAGAAGTATGGAAGTCAGAAATTTTGCATTAACCAAAAGGCAAAGAAAAATAAATGACCATATTTCCTGAGGTGTATCATACACTGCTATACGGGTACCCGCCCTGCCTCCCCCAAAATAAGTGAAAAAATTGGACTCTGGAAGTTGCTACCTCATCCATTGTTGCCAATGGTGTGGTGGCAGTATCAACACCAACAGCTGCTGTAGTGGGTAATTACACAATATAAGAGACATTTAACCCCCCTTTTGGAGGAAAGTACACACCCTACTCCAGAAAATATAGTATATAAAAAAAGAAAAAGTACAGTAGAGTAGTGCATTTATCAAGTATGTGCTAAGAATGGACATATCTTAGGGATTAATGTAATTACGGCTGAAAATTGCATACATTTAGATTACTTTCTCCCAAAGCTGAAATAGTGGTGCAAGTGTTCTGCTGCTAAGTCTGAAAGAGAATTTCAATTCTAGCTAATTGCACAAATACAATTTTACAATTTCTTTCAGGCTTCCAAGTGAGTAGATCTGTCCAAGTGCACTCTATGCAAATGAGTGGCTTGAAGGTATGGAGCTTTGCCTTGGAACAGGTGAAAAGCCAGTCAACACCTTATGGGTAAATATCTGAGGACAGACCAACAGGGCAGACTTCATGGTAGGTATCTGCTACAGGTTCCCTGATACAGAAGAGGAAGTAGACTGAAGCCTACTTTAGACAACTGGATAAAACCTCATAATCGCAGGCCTTGGTACTTGTGGGGAACTTTAACCACCCCAATATCCGGTAGAAAGGGCTTGGTGTAATAAGTCCAGGAGATGTCTGAAGAGTGTTGAGGACGATTTCTTCACACAGGTGATTGATGAGCCAATTAGGGGAGGTGCTCTGCTGGACCTGTCACTGATGAACAAGGAAGAACTGGTCAAGGAGGTGAAGGCTGATGGTAACCTTGGCTGCAATGACCAGGAACTGCTGGAGTTTAAGAGGCAGACAAGAGGGCCAGAAAAATAGAATTACAACCCTGGACTTCCGGACAGTGGCTTGCTTAGGGATCTGCTTGGCACCATCCCATGGGACATGGCCCACAAGGGCAAAGGGGCCCAAGGACAGCTGATTGATCTTCAAGGACACCTTCCTCAAAACCCAAGAGCAGTCCATTCCAGCGTGCAGAAAGTTGAGCAAGCGTGACAGAAGGCTAGCATGGATGAACAGGAAACTTCCGGCAGAGCTCAGACACAAAAAGGAAGTACACAAAAAGTGGAAGCAGGGACAAGCTACCTGGGAAGAATACATAAACATTGTCCAAGCATGCAGGGATAGAATTGGGAAAGTCAAAGCTCAGCTGGACTTGGAGCTAGTTAAGGGCAACAAGAAGGGCTTCTACAAATACATTGGCAACAAAAGGAAGACCAAGGAAACTGCGAGGCCGTGACTCAGCCTCAGGACATGGGTCCTAGTGACAAAGGACATGGAAAAGGCTAAGATACTCAATACCTTTTTTGCCTCTGTCTCAACTGGTAAGGCTTGTCCTGACGCCTCCCAGGTCTCTGAGTCTAGTGACAGGGACTGGGAGAGTGATACATGACTTAACAGTAAAGGAAGTGCCCAGTGACAGGACAAGAGGCAACAGGCACAAACTGAAACACAGGAAGTTCCATCTGAACATAAGGAAAAATTTCTTTACTGGGAGGGTGACTGAGCATTGGAACAGGTTGCCCAGAGAGACTGTGGAGTCTCCATCCTTGGAGATATTCAAAAGCCGTCCGGACAGGGTCCTGGGCAACCTGCTCTAGGTGACCCTGCTTGAGCAGGGGGGTTGGACTAGATCTCTAAAGGTCTCTTTCAACCTCAACCATTCTGTGAGGACCAAGTTAGGGCCCACTGAAGCAAACTGGGTATATACAAGTCTGTGGGACCACATGAGCTGCATCAGCAAGGGTGATGAGGTTTGGCTGAGCTAATTGTGAGGTCGCTCTCTATCATCTTTGAAAGTTCATGGCAATCAGGGGAGAGGAAAAAACCATAGTCACATCCATTTTCACGAAGGACAACAAGGAGGATCCAGGGAACTACAGGCCTGTCTGCCTAACTGCAGTCTCCAGTACAGTTATAGAGTCTATCATATCGTCTATCATATCCCCTCCTGGAAGGATGGGTCACACATGAAGGATTGGAAGGTTATTGGGAAGAACCAGCATGGATTTACCAAGGACAAATTGTGCCTGACCAACCTGCCTTCTGTGGTGAGATGACAGGCTCTGTGGACAAGGGGAGTGCAGTGGATGTTGTTTACCCGGACTGTCGCAAGGCTTTAAACAGTCTCCCACAGTATCCTTCTAGCCAAACTGGTTAGAAATGGACTGGATATGCAAACTACACAATGGGTGGAAAACTGTCTGGACTGATGAATCCAAAGACTGGTGAACAGCAGTACAAAATCCAGCTGGCAGCCAGTTACTAGCAGTGTCCCTCAGGGGTCAGTACCAAGGCCTATAATGTTCAGTGTGTTTACTAAGGACCGGGATGACAGGATGAAACACACTCTTAGCAAGTTCGGAGACCACAGTGAAGAAGTGACGGGAATGTTGATATGCCAGCGGGTAGGGCTGGTATTCAAAAGGGCCTTCACAGGTAGGAGAAAAGAGCTGACAGGAACCATATGAAGTTCAACATAGGCAAAGGCATGGGACACAGCAACCTGATGCAATACAGGCTGGGCACCAACCAGCTGGAAAGCAGTTTTGCAGAAATGGACTTGGGGTCCTGGTGGACAGCAAACTGAACATGAGTCAGCAGTGTGTCCCTGTAGAGAAGAAAGCTATCCATATACTGGGCCATATTAGCAAGAGGATAGCCAGCAGGTCAATGAAAGGGATTAATTCAGCACTTGTGAGACAGGATCTGGAGTGCTGTGTCCAGTTTCGGGCTCCCCAGTACAAGAAAGACATGGACATACTGTGAGTGCAGTGGAAGGCAACCAAGATGGTCAGGGGCTGAAGCACATGACATACAYAGAGAGGCTGCGAGAACTGGGTTTGTTCAGCCTTATGAAGAGAAGGCTCACAGGTGATCTTACTGCTGTCTTCAGCTATCTAACAGGAGGGTATAAAGAAGACAGAGACAAACTCTTCTCAGAGGCATGCGCTAAAGAACAAGGGACAACAATCATGAATTGTGATAAAATAAGTTCTGAATACATATAAGGAAAAATTTTTCACAAGGGTGGTCAGGCACTGGAACAGGTTGCTCAGAGAGGCTGTGGAATCTTCAACCTTGGAAATATTCAAAGCTTTAGCAGACATGGTCCTGAGCAATCTGCTTTAGCTGGCCCTGCTTTGAGCAGGATTTTGGACTAGACAGTCTTCAGAGGTCCCTTCATACCTCAATTATTCGGTGATTCTAAATGTCCTTTCAGGGAACAGAGGAGAAATAAAGAAAATAAAGCTAGAATTTTCACCAGTCTTTAACAACTATATCCAAGCTGTCACTCTCAACATTCTAGTAGGGTGAAACACTAGCAGGGCTTTTGCTTCCCTGTATTTGGGAATGCAGACTGTATCAATGGTAAGGAGTGGAAAGGGATTGGCCCTCCAAGCCTGAAGGAGTTCTTGGATAAGAACTGAGGAAGACAATGGAGAACAGACAATTAAATGGGAAAGTGTAAATACTTTGAAACACTTTCTTCAACTTACCAGAGAATTTAACCCTAATGAATGACAGGTTTTTTTCCTCATAGCTTTAAATCCTAATTAGCAAAGAATAAGATTCCTCAAACCAAAATAGATAATCCTATGTGACCCTTTTAAATTGTGTTAAATAGACAGCTTATGCCAAATAAGACAGTTGAGCATCTTTGGGGTATTTTGTTCAAAAGCTGCTTTCAGATTTCAGACTACTACTTAAGTTTGCTTAGATCCAAGGAAATTAAAAGTAACAAATAAAAAAAAAACTTACAAAGAATTGTTTAAAAAGTTTCTATAAAGATATAAATTGCAAGAGTAGAAGCAAAAGGTCAGAACATGGCTTCCCTTATTTCATCTGTTCTATACTACTCCTGCCACGCAAAGTGCAGGGAAGGAACGCCTGACAGGATATTTGGAGATTTTCCAGGTGACATCAAAATATTAGTTCTATATCACATTTCTCCAGACTTTGCCAATACAAACTGTCTCAGGAGGAAATGCAGAGCACCAAGTTGCTGAGAGGAAATGTTTTGTTTGGTTTTCAGTTCCTACAAGCACCAGTCACAGACCAGAGTAGACACTACTGTGACAGGCACTATACATTCACACTGATTTGCTCCATTACTGTAAGAAAATCATATTATGTTGACACATTCATATTATGCCAAAAATTATTACAATACTTTGCTTTTTTTCCAGTGTCTACATGAAGTAGCTTAAGTTGCCATACAAAGCCTTAAACATCTTACGAATTCCCTGCATTTAGGTCTTTCCGCTTACTCAGTTTACAGTAGCACCCAAAATAAGCTAAATTCTGCTCCTATTGAAGACAACAGTAGTTCTACAATCATTTTTAATGATCAACCAAGATGTGTTCAAAATTGGCATCAACTATTTTGAGAACTCACGAAGAGAGGATGCAGAGGAAGTCCCACGGAGAAACATCTGTAAGCCATCTTCACTGTCACTGGTACTGGCCATGCTGTTTCTCATCTGCATCACAGAGAGCTGTGAGCAAAGACTAGGCTGTCGATCAATCTTTTTTGAGGCCTATAAAAAAAATGTTATTTTAAAAAGGTATCAAGTAAATTAGAAATAAAAATGGAAAATAAGTATTTCCTCTGCAGTAGACACTCTGAGCTCAGCTATGACTATTCACGAATCAATTGGTTAAAGCAAGAGAGTCTATGCAGGGTATATTGACTTAAATGAAAATATTCTAGTTATGTAGGAAGGGCTTGTACAATACGATTTTCGTTTGAGGAAGAATAAAAAAGTATTACAACTTCCCATAACACTCACCCTTAATTTCTATAATAACATACATTTTCAGAAGTTATAAAACAGTTAAAATAATCTTAAATTCACGTGACTATTTTTTACTAAAAATAAAGACTTGGTAAAAACTGAAGCTAAAATGAAAATGTAATTTTACAAAGAAATTTACATAAAATTATGAAGCCAATTTTACATTGCTTTATATGATTCTAGTATTTGTAAAGGACTTGGGAATGAAACATATACTCAACATGTTAAACTGAAGGTAGCACACAGAAATGTCAAAATTGTTACTAGCTAGAATACAGTTAAACAGATCTTTTCTGTTCATACTGATACATATCTGTATATTATTTAGATATATTTGTACCATACAGTGGAAAGTACAGACAGGGTAAGTGCAAAACTGGACACTTTCAGCCTCGATTTCACCTAGTGCAATAAGTTGGGCATCCATTTGATTTTCCACACTCTGTACATACAACAGAGCACTAATTAAAATAAACATTTCAGACAGCAGGCACAGCCTTTTGAAAAAAGCAGTAACTGTGGTCTCAACACAATACAAGAATTAGAGAGAAAAAGGCAGAAGCTCTAAAGGGAATGTGCTGATCCCAAACATTTGCATTATTATTTTTACAGAGGTGTGCAGATGTTAAGCCAGAGGGGGAGAGAAGAAAGCAAAATGGATAGGAAAGACAGAGAGAATAGGATGGAGTTGTAATGACACAAAACAGCAAAAGACAAAGAAGAGAAATCAAAAGAAGGAAAAAATGGAGGAAGAAACCTACACTACAAAAAACCTTAATGCCAAGTCTTCTAAAAGTGACTAGTGATTTGAAGATACAGTTTGCACCAACGGCATCTAAAAGAAATTTGAATTTTGGAGAGTGTTACGATATGCTTCAAAATCGGATCAATTTGTATGGTGTCAGCAGAAGGGTGTGACTAAAGCTGCACACAGAAATTCACACATCAGTTTTGAAAATGATTTCCAAAGTATTCTTCCCAAGAAGGGGAGATCCAAGCACTGAAACATAGCAAAAATAGTACTGATAAAAATGACCTATKCTAGAAGAAGTATAAGGGGAAAAAAAAGATAAAGGGGAAAAAGTAAAATAAGAGACATAGAACAAGAAGAGATTTCTCTGGCAATAAATGTTTTCATATTGCATCCATGTTTAAGACTTTTTGAAGGATGGCTTGAATTCCCTATGAGGTGAAATTGCAATGTTTCAGTAAATCCATGTTTTAATAGAATATATCATTTAATTCAGCAACTCTTTTCTGCCAGATGTTGGCAACTAGCCTCCATTAAAGTCTAACCATCTCTCTGGGATTTTTAAAAAATATTTCAAAGGTATGATAAGGACCTTTCACTTGAAAATGACCATTTACAAAATTACAGTGTGGCATCATGTGACATTATTCCTTCATTTCAAAAATTATTTATACTAATGTTAAGTTCTACAGTGCCAGAAGCCAGCAGCACAAATCAGATGCAGATGATTTTATACACTAGGCACAATACTCTAATGCTGTCATCCTTCCATGCATAAAAAAAAAAGAAAAAAAAAGACATGGTGAGTGAAAAAAAGGAGTCTGCCAGGAGATGTAGTCTGAATGCAATTCTTAGCACACAAAGGAAGCATGTTGCTACATGTTCCTGCAGAGGCCATACTCAAGAAATGACTTACTGACTGTACGGATACATTCCGATTAATACAATACATCTTTGTCCCCTATAATTTTTGCCCTCCTTAAAAAAAAAAAATTAACCACACACTATAAGATTACTTCATAGGTGGTACATTCCTGCTAGATCACATCTGTGTTATTACATCAGCAAGACTGACAATCAATGAAAACAGTGAGCTGAAATAGTTTTGAGCATTTGATTCCAAGACAGTGTAACCCTCTATTGCACTGGCCAGAAGGCAGAATAAAAATGCTTTATTGCTGTAAAATTGTTTCTCCAACAATTCTCCCTTCTTTCTTTCTGTTAACAGTACAAAATTGAGAAAAAATATAATTTTTAATTAGCTGTAAGTAAATTTCAAGTCAAACCTGTTGAGTTCTGTTGTATAATTACCAGTGGCAGTCATTCCTTTTGGATCATTTCCCAGGACATTCACAACTTTGATTACAGAAGTGGCTATTTAACCTTTTTGTGAGACATTTATGGGCAACCTGATGAGATGTATTTTTGCTTTGAGTTAGGGTGAGTTAAATCCCAAAACACAGAACATGGAAAGACTGTATTATAAATATTCCAAGTTTTTCATAGATGATGGTGAAGGTTCTTCAAATAAATCATACAAAAACCCTACAGCCACCACATAAATAGTAGAAGAATGCACTAGCATAAGCTGAGTTACCTTCCAAACCATGAGAAGCCATTTAACTAAGAAAGGAGACAAAATGAAAGTAAAACAAGATAATCAATATATCTGTGACTATATCCAGACCACTTCCCGTGACGCCTGAAACACAGTCCCTCTACATGCAAAGAAGATGAGTTATATTCGGACCACTTATTAAAGGTATTTTATATAGATTTCATGCCTCCCTTCACTGACTACATCATAGCCTAACATTCCCTTTTCTTTGATGTCTGCAACTCTCAAACACGTTGGAATTCTCCTTGGCAATCAGCGTCATCCAGTTGTTTGACCTCAGCAAGTGATTTCTTTCCAAAAAAATACACTTCTTTGTACAAAGGCACCCATTTGTTAATAAGGAAGGATATCCAGGAAAAAACATGATTTTAGCAACTAGTCATCATGCCTACTACTTGGCTAGGAATATCTGCACTAGCCACTTAGGTCTGATTCTCAGTTATTCCTCTTTCTTGCACATTACCATGCTACCATTAAACAATATTGCTGCTGACAAAATGTTTTGCTGACTCGTGCTTTGTCACTAAAAAGAACTGAGTAGGAATTCAGCAACAGGTAGCAGCAGGTTAAGAACAAGGTGCTTTGAGACAATTTAAAGTTGAGGTAACAATACATTTGTGTGAGGCAAGAAAATTCCCAAACAAAATTTCAACTGCTTACCTTGTCATTTAAGGTTGGGTCATTCAATGAGTAGAGTTTATTTGTAATATCTTTGCCAATAAGATACCTAAAGATCTCATAAAGAAATGGCTCAGATTCCAGAAAATAAGTCAGCCTTTCCCTGGACCAGCACAGGAACTTGCAGTTATCATCTGCAATAATGGTGACCTGAGAAAACACATACTCAGAATTAGCACTTCTCTCTTGCTTTAAAATAAGTGATACTATTTTATTTGTGCCTACATTTAAAATAACTCTTAAAGCTATAAATTACTTTAGGGTACCCCTTAGAAAATAGTATTTACAAATTTAAAACTACTCACATATTTGTTATCACTGTATTTTTAAAGACATATGGCCAGTTCATTTTTCAGTAAATCTGGAGGCAGATAATTATGGAAGGTCTCTTACAGTGTCCACAACTGTAAACATTTATGACAGAGAACATTTACATACAAAGTCAGTCCTACACTGATGACACTATTCACAACCCAATAGGCCTACATGTTACTAAGTTTTAGTCCACGTCATTGTAACCAAACAGCAACAACCAGTATAATCCAAAGATCGTTGTGAAAGAGTTTTTAGAGATTTTGAAAAAATCGTTTCATCTTTCTCTGACCACTTTGTGGCCCGATCTTGCGATCTCACAAGTACAAACTTCTAGCACTTGAGCTGAGGAACTATTTGATTCATTATTGACAATTCTGCTACTGACAGTTACAGAGAAGCTTACATCTTCTCTTGGAAGGTTTAACACTTATAAATACATAGCCAGATTTGTCATTCTATGCCAGTAGAGGGCAGCGGCATACAAAAACCATTATAGTTCAGTGTTAGTGCAGTAGTATATTTTACAAAAGAAAGTAAACCAACTATGAAGAAATAAGCTGCCCTCTACTATTACAAGTTAATTTTACCTCCTAAAAAATAAAAATGTAAAAAACCTAAGAACTAATGGAAAACTGTCACACAAACATGGTTTTTAACTTCACTGTCTGTAATATGAGTACACAAGCTTAGGAAGAATTCATCAGTATCGCCAGCAGATGGAGCCCTTAAGACTTAATACATGTCCTACTTCAACGGCAATGCTGAGAATATTTATATTGCAGTGTGCTGAAATCATAAAAAGCAAGCAAAACTCAGAAGTGAAGGATGTATATGGTAGTAGATTATAATAATATTTAAGGTAGGCACGGCTTGAGGCCTAAGCTTTTTCCTTTCAGTGGAAATGATTCCTGTCTAGCCATTTACAAAAGAAATAGTATGAAGAGGACTGCAATTCTGCAGGATTCCTCACTGCTGTGAAATGAATACATCTTGACAACTATCTCTCTTTGGCATTAAGCCTAGTACTTGACTGGAACATATTACATCAATCACTGATTTTAGATTCTACATTACTCTTCCTCCCTCCCTTTTCTGTTATGATACCAGTGTGGATATATCCAGTTAAGCCACAGGCTAGTAATTACCACTCGTATGCAGTTAATATCAAGTAGGGAGCAGCAAAATACTGATTTCAGTATTATGTGGAGAAAACCTACTCTAATAGCACTTTTTACTGCAAGCTATTGTATAATATATCCATTAATGTACTGGTATAATTACACCACTGCTCAATATTGTTCCCCATAGGAATGTTTTTATTCAAAATAGCATTATGTCTTTCAGTTAATGTTGCTTTAACAACTTTCAAAATGACAGAAGCATTAATATGTTTAAATAAACATCAATTTCAAACTATTAGTGCTTGAATCTTTAAAATCTTTCATTTCAGTAACACCGAAGATTACTCTAAGTGCAGAAAAAGACTTTTTCCTTTTTTTGTTTTTAAACTAGTGAAGGGACCACTCACATCATCTCTTTTTCCAGTAAAAGCTATCTTTTAAATTATTTGTCCTGAATAATATTTTAACACAAAATAAATTTGTGAATAGTAAAAAGAAAGAGGGAACAGAACAGCTGGTCGGTGGACACCATCATAGTATTGTTTTGCAGCATTTCATTTTAAGTTATTCTTGATATGGGCCATCATTAAACATCAGTACTAGAAAGCTAGCAAAATTATGCAAGCCAAATAGTTCACTGTTGATCAAACTTATACTATGGGTACTAAGCTGTTTTTTTTAATAGCTCGTTAGTTCATATCGAGTGACATTTAAATCAAAGTGTACCTGGAATTTCTCACCCCGATTCATCTGAGTTGATCGAAATTCAGGAGAATCTATAAAGGCACAAGGGTAAATATTATGCAGAAAGTGTCCTCGATAAGAGACCTTCATTCTGGAAATAAAAATGTATGAATCAACATTTTAAAATCATGGAGGTTGAATAACTTAATTTAAATTTGAATATGGTTATTGACAATGGTAACGCAGAAGGTAACAGGCTAAAATATGTACATCTTCTGGAATTTCAGCCAAAGAGCTAACCTGTTTTCTGTCTAAACCTCCACTGATTCCAAATAGAACAGGCTACCAGCCAATTTTAGTTGCCTGATGTTGTGTGTATTCTCAAAACATTGCTTTTCAGAATGAGAAAGGTCTGAAAGGTAATGCCATGCTGCCAGAAAAAAAATCAGGCTTCCTTTAGAAAATCAGCTTCACAGAAATGAGCAGCTAATGACTTCAGAGTCAAGGAAAAAGGATGAAACCTGATGGCACTGTTGCCACCCACAGAAATTGGTTAAAATATTGGCCAGAACTTAAGAGCTTCATGATTACGGTCTAGCCACGGGATTTTATGAATCAGGCCCTTTCCCATCTGTGTTTTGCCAGCCCCAGGACAACGCGCCTGCCTCTTTCTGTTTGCATCTATTACTTGCAATGAGTCAATTTCAAGAGGCCTCTTGTTTTAAGTTCCACTGAAGCATAATTTTTTTCTCCTCAAGTAGTGCTTTTTAACCTTAAAATCCAAGTATGCACTGAGAAGATGACTTAAGTAAGACTTCAAAGAAGTTTCTTGCTTGTTCTGGAAGACACTACCTTTGGTATTACACAAATATAATCCCCATTAATATCAATGTGGCTGCACACACAAGTGGAGGCATAATATGCTCTCAGTAAGATCCATCACTATCAGTTGAAAACAGTGTCACAAAAGGCTATAGACCTTTTAACATAACATAACAGCCCATACGGGTAGCCCATAACATATTACAGTCAGTAACATTTAGAAAGCTAACAAAAAACCCCAACTTTCTAATGTATTCAGCCATCACCCAATACATAAGCTGTTCCCAAGCTTTATAGAACCTACTTCCCCTTCAGCAGGATGCTTAGTCTATCATCAACTGATGTTTTATCCTCTGCAGCATAAGTTTGACCTGTCTTTAAAGTCTGAATATTGCAGAATTGTCCAGTTAATCTTTGGAACAGATCTGGAGGCACATGGAGTGGTTCAAACATTCTCTTGTAGAGACTGCTAAGCTCCTTTTCTATCTTAATCTAGAATACAAAAACAAAAGACATCAATAAACACAGATGGATTAGTCAATAAAAAGGTAAGACTGCATGGGTGTTGTAGTTGCTATGTCTTTGTTTAAGTTTAAAAAAGGAAAGAACTGGTAAATGTGTGACATCCATCCACAAACGCTGTCTATGAGAAAGGGACCAAAACCTTAGCTAAAACTAGGATAGAACTCTTGGCACTTTAAGATGCTATTCCATGCAAGTGGCATGTTAAATCAGTTACAAGGAGTATTTTGAGACTTCTGTTGATGTAACAGCAAATAGAACTTGGGCCAGAATAACACAGAAAAAATGAGGCTACTTGCATTTTTCACACCACATCCATGTCTCATTCTGACTATCTCTCAGACTCTCCTGGGAGCACCTTTCATCCCTTACATTCTTGGCTCACTTGCAGCAGAAAAGCAAGACTATGAGTCCTGAAAAACAATACCATCATACTGAAACTGCACGTAATGAGGGAGGAAGAAATCAGTGCCAGCTGAACATCCCACATCTAGGAGCCCACCCAAACTCAGGCGGCAGCAATGGAGGAGAGGAAGCTGGCTGAAATCCCAAGCCTGGAAGTCTTTCCTGAATGAAGGCAGCAGGGAATGAGACAGTGTCCTGACCTCCCCTAAAGCAGAGGCAGCTTGAACAGAAGCCTGCATATTTGCTGGGAGGAAAACAAGTCAGAAAAAGGAGCATCAGATAATGAAAAAATAAAATACATATAGAACAGAAAACATAGAAAAGCAACAAAGAAAAGAGGCAGAAAGAAGGGGAAAGGAGTCACCACTTCAACAAATCAGAACATTCCACGTTGACAGAGTTTTCTAGATTTTTTTGTATTTCAATGTTGAAAATAGGGGAGGAGAGAAGAGGCAGGCACAGGAGTAATTTTTCAGCTGGACACAGCCAACAGATGTAGCCCGAGAAACTGCTGGGCACCTTGTGGCTGACAGAGGGGGAGTTCCAGAACGACTATGGGAGTATTCAAGGCTGCCTGAGGCCCATGAGGGCCTCAAACTGTCAAGCACATGCTATTCCTTCCCTAAGGGAGTATTTTAGGAAAAAAATATTTTCGAGAGCCTATGAGAGATATGTATTCTCCATCAAAAATCGGCCCTGAACTGCTCTTATAGTGGAGTTACGTGTGTGTATGAAACAAAATGAGGCGTAACAAAAGTTCTTGGAAAAAATGACAATTTTTTTTTGTAACATTTCAGATTTATTTAAATCTAGAACAAACTGAGCTGAAGGAGAAACTTTCTAGATTTACGAAGCCATACTTGTGAAGTATTTTACCTACAGCCTCATTCACTGGATGCAATTCAGCCCATATATGGGCCACTGAACTCCAAGGGAATCACTTCAGAATGACAATCAGGTAGAGATGGTGGGTTAATCCCACAACAGTTGTACACAGTTAGTTACTAAATTCCTAAATAGGAAGAAATAAGGTAGCACGTGACCGTGACATTATCATTTCATGAGTTCTCAGCATTGCAGCCTTATTTTTCATAAAGTTCAACAAAACAATACCCTAAAATGCAGTCTTCACTTTTTTACCCAGACAGCCTCAAACCATGAAAAGTGAAAGCAAGCTTATAAACCATTGCGATTTTTAGGCAGACTGCAAGTGAAACAGACACCAATGTCTATTTCCAAGGGCTTAACAAGGGTGTTTTTTTTTTTTTTAAACAGGCTTTTCACAAGAAAAGTTACTGTGAAAGCACTCTTGAGAACTTTCTTTGCCTTCCCTACAGCTGAACTTAATGCTAATTTTGTGTACAGTATCTAAGTGCATTTACCCTGCCCAACTCTATTAGGCTATTGAGTTTGTTTGATTTTTTGATCTGTCCATACAAAAGTTTCAATTGAATGTCAAGCCTTCTCAAAACACTTAAATGGATCTTTTTGTTTCATTACTTGTCAATATTCTGTTAGATGTCTCCCTCCACCTCCTATAACACCAGTTCTGCCCCAGAAATGTGTCAGGACAGAGATGAGAAGGGCTTGAATGCAAATCTTCAGGCAAGATTAACAATAAAGTCATTTGACCTTGAGTTACACTGGTTTCACATGATATCAACTACTAATTACATCTTTCACCAGTGACTACATTTATATGAAAAGGAGGTTTTGAATTTCTGTGTGTTTCTTATGCCCCAGTCTTTAACACCTCAGAGGACTTCTATGTGGGCAAAACGAGGTTAAATTTAAACTGGCAAAGGATATTGTATTGTGCTGGGGATTGCCTTGAACCGCTTGATTTCAGAGTATGTTCCGCATAACCCTAAACTTAGAAAACAATTTGTTCTGCGCATAGGTTCTCCAGGAATTCCCTTCTTTGTAACAGCCTTAACAATTTCATTTGTACCTCTTTCTATACATGATCCCTGCAACTCAGAGAGATTAATTCCATTCTCAGATTAACATATAAGTAGCTCCCAAGACTTTGTAACTCCAAAACAACAAATACAGACATCAGAACAGGATTTGGCCGTGTGCTAACACAATCCCTTAACTAGCACATGATTTAAATTTCACGATCTTTCTCAAATGTACAACACTTATGGAAGAAAGCAGGCATAACCACTTTCTTAAAGAATGATCAGGTTGGACACCATAATATAGATCTGCATCTATACTTTAGATGGTCTCCCTCAAAACACACTATTCACTCTTTACAAGCTCAGTTGACTACTGCAGTCAGGCTTGTGRGTCATATTCCAAATGAGCCATATGGGTAGGTGTAATGTTTTGTTTAGCAACGGTTGAAATATTTTGGGATCCTGCCAAAATTTCTAGTCAGAGCTCAGCAGAGACACTGACTAGAATCTCTTAGCTGCCATTCAGACTAAAAAAGCCAAATCTGTAAAGTTCCAAGGAGCAAAAACCACAGAAATAATTTTCTGGTCAGAAGAGAAACTCGCTACTATTTTGCATGCTCCATTTAATAAAATAAATATTTAACAACTGAAAACATCAATTATTCATTTTGTAATATGACTAACTTGTAGTCATTCTTCCATTCTTTTCTCTCCTTAAAAATGTAATTTGTGAGGATGACTAAATAAAATTGATTTTGAGATGGGCAATAGTTGCTGACAGAAAATCTCATTCAAAAATGTTTAAGAATTTCTCTTCTGTATTCTCTAGTTTTCTCTAGAAAAACATCCTTAAAAAAATCCTTCAAGTTCATATAAACACAATGTGTAAGACAGCTAAAAAGACACGTGCAACCACCAGGCATCACACTTGAAGTCTATAACAGGGAGACTACAATATGGAGAGTCATCTATCTTTTGGAATATTTCCCTGTTTCCATTTAATTTTCCCCTATTGTTTAAATTCACATGATTTATGAATTCCGGGTATCACTAGATATTTAGAGACCAGTCTTCAGAGAAGCTGGGCACCTGCAGTTCCCACTGACCAAACCCACAGCAGTAGAAATACAAACCTTCTGAAAACCAGATCAGAACCCAATTCTCTGTTGTGTTACATTTAGATTAGCATAAAGGGATTTGAATTTTTTCCTCATGCTGCTAGAAAGCAGAGATGAAATGCCTCTTACCTAACTATGACTAACTAAAGTTAGGTCACTAGTGTAAAATAGTTGTGCAGGCTTGTTCTCTAGCCAGTGGAAAGGGATGGCACTAACACATCTTAAGACAAGTGTTAGGTAGCTGGGTTGAATCATGATTTGGAAGTACCTGTTTTTACTGGCTATAGAATCAGCCAAGACAAATAGGTTAAATTCGGAGATGGATGAAGGGAGACAAGATGACTCCAATTCCACATTCCTATTTCATAAGGTGAAGCTATTGTCTCAGAAGCAGAGACCACAAATAAACCTTTGCATTCTTTGAAAGCGCTCATAATTGTTAGACTTTATTAAATGCTTCCTCTCAGGGGCTTTTAATTTCCAGGAGCTCTCATGTCCTGAGCTTCAGTACAAGTACCACAAAGTGACTGAGACTACGTAGGAAAACAGTCAATGATTACGCAGAGCATTTCCCAGTTAAATGTATTTGATAGTCTTCCTACATTTTAACATTTCTTCTTCCTGCATATCTGCATCTATGCTGGTGGTTCAAAAGATTTTACTTTGTTCTCTATCCAGTAATACGGAGAATGTCAACATGTACTCATTTGTTTTTAGAGCCAACAGAATTGACACATTTTAAGAAGGCTCTTCAGGTAGTAATTCCAATCACATCAGAAGGAGAAGGTCTAGGAAATGTTTGTATGGAAGACTGTTCCTGCAAGCTTCTTACTTCAGTTCAAGTGGACATTTATCTGAACTAAGTACTGTAAGCTTCACCACTATGAGAAGTATTTTGAAAGAGAAGTGTGTGTACCTACAAAGGCCAGGGTTAAATTACCTATGACATATATGTCAGGAAGGTTTTGCATGTCCAAGCAAGAAAGAGTAAACTTAAAATCTGTCAGTCGCGTCACATTTTTTTGTTCATGACATGTAGGAGACTGTATTTTGATCATGGTGGGATGTGTAGAGTTAGCACTTATACGCATGGAACTATTTTAAATATGGCTCACTTCAACTACTTATTATCTATCATTCATTAGCACAATTGTAAGAACTCTCACTGTCCAAGACAGTTTTCATTATACCTTTCCAATGTTTTATTTTAGTTTCAGAAATTTTCCTCATTCTTCCCTATGGAACAATACTACATTCTGCCATGGACAGAAAGATACAGTCATGAAAGTCTTATAGGGACAGAGGTGAAATGAGTAGCTTCATGTTTAGTGTAACTTCATAGAYACACTACCTTAAGTAAAGCATGAACTCTAGGCTATGATCTGATACAGAGAAGGGAGTCATGCAAGGATCTAGACAGATAAGAGGGTAAAGAAAAGAAAGAAATCAGGGTGGGGCGSGGGAGGGAAACACCACCACAAAGACTACCTTAACATTGGTGGATACAAGCTGAGCACAAGATCTTGGTCGGGCAAGTACTCTGATGATGTTGTATCCAAGTCAGGACATGGTCAAGCATGAGCCTACAATGTGGTAGGCACTTGACCCAAGTGAATGCTAGACATATTAGCTTGCCTCCCAGTAGGTATCTAGCCTTGTTGAGTGCTCCTTCTATGTTCCAGCATGAAGTCAAACAGCCCAGTCTACAGCTGAGCCACCTGCAGCACAGGTGTCAGGAGCTGGAGCACAAGCTAGCTGTCTACACTGCAGGCACAACTCCAGCCCCCTGCCCAAGCCTTGCTCTCCTCTGGTTTAAGAGTCAGAGAATCAGGAAAGTGGCTCCCTAAACAGTTTCCAGACCATGGATCAAGTTGGGTGCAAACTAAACAAAGCCATAGTCTTGCCAGGATACAAGAGTTAATTACATAGCCCCTGATGAGAAACAGATACTAAGCTTCTCATTATGCAGGACTTACCTAAAACTAGATGGTTATTCCACACCACAGTGTTTCTGAACTAGCTGTTATGCATCTCAACTATTATTCACTCCTAGAAGTTCTGCTGAAATTATGTTCCTTGAATAAAACTTCTAATGGAAGAAAATTAAGACTTATCATACACTAAGTTCCCTTTTAGGTCTTCCTGAAAAAGAAAAAAGTGTGTGTGTGTGGGGGGGGAGAGCTTAATCTGCATCATCTCATTGTTGACTCCTAGACATGAACTGAAAACTAAAACTGCAAAGGAACTTGTGTGTGTGTGTGTGTGGGGGGGATTTTTAAAACTGCTGATTTTTAAAATAATAACTGAAAATCTATGTGTTACACCTAATCAACTAAAGTAGTGTAATATTTTTCATGTAAGATTTATAAACAATGTAATTTCTTAAACCTAATGGAAAGAAAAACATGGAAGTTATTTAGGCCTTAATATACTAAGAACCACCACCACATGGCTAGCCTATTAGAGCTAATTCTTGGCTAGGCTTTAAGTTGTAAAGGTCATATAGCATCTTCAGTTGGTAACCTTTGGATGAGTCTGTGCTCCATATTAGAGGAACACTGTTGTAGGTAGAGCCCTTCTTTTGTTTGAACATATATAAGTAGATCTACTCAATTCATCAACCTGTTGTAGACAAATGCAATTTAAGCTTCAGCCTTTTTTATATGCTGTGGTTGCCTAAGCCTACAAGTACCTATGAACTGTTTGTTCTGTAGTTGTTTTTAGCTGTGCAAGTAAAGATTTCAGCTTTCCTACCATCTCTTTCTTTCACTCATTTCCTTTTATTCTTCCTCCATTGACAATTTGCTCTGCCCAACTTGAGCTGAAACCCTTAAGTTGCACAGCATTTTAGAAGTCCACAAAAGTCCATTTGCCCATGGTCCCTCTAATGTCCTCCACATAAAACTCTAGTTTGTTCTGTATAAGAACAGCTGTGGTTTTACAGTACATTTCTGTGGCGCACAAGCTACTGGAGGGCAGTATCAGATATATATTGGATTCTGCCGACATTCCACAGCTCAGTGGGGAAGGTATACAGAAACAGAGCAAAGTTAAAAGCAGACCTCCAGTCCTTCCTTTCTTATTTGGAGGTAATTTTCTACCAGCTTTAGGTACTAACAGTTTAAGCCACGTTTCATGTTTTTAGTTTTTCCTTCATTTAACCTTACCCATAGAGTACTTCATCCATGACTATCTCTGTAGTATCCAAATGCTTACAAATAATTCTGCCAACAAATTTACTAGATAATTTTGCAGAAAAATCTGGTACTTTTACATGAAGACTATACTATAATGCACTAAAAAAATCCAACCTATGCATACCATAAACTATGTTGACAATTGTAATCACAGAAGACAAGAGTTTTTTCTGCTTTATTCAGTACCGCTTTACACATTGTAAGGGTTTGTTTTTTTTTTTTTAAACCTAACCACATCAGTGTGTCTTCCTCCCAAGATGCTCTTCTATTCTCTAGTAATCTATCACTTAGCATTATGGAAAGCACTGGATTGGTATGAACTGGAGAACCACTACCCATGTACGAGGAACACATGGCACAATTCACTTTCAAAAATACAGATTAGTTTTAAGGATTGTTTTCTGGGAAATTAGTTTACATTAGCTGTGCACTCCTAACCTCTGACTTTGTTGGCCATTTTCTGTCACCCTTGACAAAGGACTAGAGGTCTCAAGACCATATTAAAAGGCTAAGACAGTGGGTGGGTTGAAGGGAAACAGAACATGCTAACTTGGTGTCTTCACTGAGGGAAAAGAATGCAACATGAGTTCACCTCATATGAAAAGACCAGAATATCCATATGCAAAATCTACCTCAAAACATAAATGTCGAATCTGACTTCACTGGTTCTGCACTATCAAAACTGTTATTTTGTGTGATGGTTTGGACAGCATGGCAATGGCCGAGTAGCAGAAATGCAGTGCAGTTTCATGACGCTATTGTATCTTGATGATGACATAAGTGGATTGAACAGACTTCTAAAATAACAACATTAGCAACACAAACAAAAGAGGAATTTACCCTTTAACTGGGAAGATTACTCTCCGAGAGGCAGAGAGTACTTTAGACAACTAGAAATATTTACTATACATATCTAAATGTCTAGTAGTAGAGCAATCTAGCTAGTTTTAAACTATCCTCTAGGCCAGAGAGAGGTCAAGCTTTATGCTGCCTTGACAGGAGAAGAGGAGGCTGCCAATTTCCTAGCTGCCTTCTTGCACAGGCTGCTTTGATTTGGTGAAGAGCTATTTCCAGCCTTTTTTTTTTTTTGTGTGTGTTTTTTTTTTGTTGTTGTTGTTTTGGGGTTTTTTTGTATACCAGCTGTTGCACACTTCTGGAATGTGTCAGATTTTAAGCAACGGCAGAGTTATTCTCCTGAAAACCTGATAATCTGACCCAAATATACTCCTGTAACCTTTGCATTACACATTTTTTTGCCTTAGATTTTGCAGACTGCAGAAGCTAATATTAACATTAATGAAATGGTAAGTGTTCAAAATATTTGGCTGGTATATAACAGCTAATATTACATTAAAGATTATCTAGTTTGGATGTGCATATACCAACAGAAGGCCAGGTTGTTAATCATTTTGCAGAGACAGAATGTAATTCTGGGTGAATAATAACAATAAATACAATAAAAACAATATACAAAATATAAAAAACAATAAATTAGCTTTCTGTTGGATATATATTTACCTGAAGGCAGGGAAAAGAATCCTTTATTTTTGGTATATATTTCAAATATATTCTCAGGATGCATTTGAAGAATGGTATTCCAATACACTATTTTAAAGGGAATAAAAGAAGTTGCAAAATTCCCAGATATGGCCCTCAGACTCAATGAATGCACAAAATTGGAAAACAGGAAAGATTGTCTTGCTTAATATTGCTCTTCCCACATCTTACCCAATTTTCCTGCTCATCTCTGAGTCCCACAGATGTTCAGAAAAGGGAATAGCATCTCATTTATCTTTCATTTGCATTTAAAGGGAATATGGCATACAAAACATACGGGCCAAAGCACTTGTGAACAAAGCAAAGAGCATGAAGGTTGTTTATAGATGGACATTAGAATTTGTTTCTATGTTGAAATAATAGTCCATTTGGACACTTACAATCTATCAGTCTCCTTCCAACCACAGAGAATATTCAAGACTTAAAAGTCAGGTAAGAAAGTTTGATCCCTCCCAAATTCCTAATCTTAAAAAAATTACTATCCTAGCATGCTCAGTTTGAAATATCTTAGTAGGATTTTATTTCAGAATGTGTACATGCATGCACTCTTGTGAGCGAGAGGGTGGGGCAAGTGACACAAACCACAAATACACACAGAACTCAAAACTAAAATAGTATTTTTGGTCTCTGCCATGAAACTATATAACCCCTTCCTTACCACCAGAACAGCCCAAACCAGTCAATAGTAACTTCTGAAATCCACATAGGTTTTAAATATATATGTTTTATATAGTTTTAAATAACATGAATTTCAGGAAAAAAAAAAAAAAAGAAATTATGTACTGAATCAGATTCGGCTAAAAATACTAATGGTCTGGTTCTTTACTGACATAGCTGAGTCAGTTAGAAAGAACTCCCTGTGTAATTCATTGATAGGTTTGTCCAGCAAATATGAGCTAAACTTCCTTCTTCTTTCATCTTACTAAGTTTTGCTTATGGAATTTAGCTGTTATACATACCGGTCTGCTCTTATACACTAGGTATATAAAATGTAAAAGGTTGACAACCAAAAAAACAGAATTCCAGATCATTATGTCCAAGGCACAACGGTAGAGCGTAGCCCAAATGATGAACAACGCACATCCTGTAAGAATTAAAATAGCAAGTTAAACTTCAATGATCAATAAATACATTCTTACAAAGCTATCAAGAATTTGTTCATTGACAAGGGGTACAATTACACTGGAAAGCAATGTATTGCTACAAGCTTTACGACAGTTAGGCTCTATTAATCAATACATGTAATGCTACTATGAGCCCCTCACTAAAACACTACAAACAGGCACTGACAGCCCCTCAGCAGGCTGGGCTGCAGCACAGGTTTGCAGCGCTGAAGGAACAAGAATTCAGATCAGGACTGGGGAAAGCTGAAAGGTGTAGACCACGACAGTCTGTTACTAAAATGAAGGAGAGGTGGGATGGGGGAAAACTATCTTCAGTACAGTAAAAATTAATGAACCCACAAAACTTTATTACTAGTATTGTATAAATTAGACAAACAAGAGCAGAGAAATGAACCCTCATTGTCTGTGTCAGGAACATTCATATCTAATTAGTAAGCACTAGTTGCAAAAAAAACTCCTAAAGTCATGCACAGATATTTTTGAAAAACGTAAAGGAACTGCTGTCATTGCATTGTGACAGAAACACGGCAGAAACCAGATTTCACTTGTATGCCATCAGAGACAAAATTTCAAATGCTTTCTCTTTTTTGGTTACTTCACTTTGAATAGTGACAGTTGTTCTATAAGATAAGGCATGCTATATAATTAGGAATACTATTTTTAGCGTATAAAGGCTATATTTATGAGATGATAGATTACGCATCAGTCAGTCTATCCCAAATAACTGTGAACAAACTGGCCAAATTCAGCCACATCTGACAGAAATGTATAAGTCACATGTTTATTTTCCTGCAAGTTTGATGCAAACAGGAAGACAGGCAAAGGGAAAAGGTACCAAATTAGTGTCCTTTCCCCCTTTCTCCCTGAAGACAATGCAAACTCAATATTTATCTATTCCGCCTGGGTTGCTGACTAGCCAGGCAGTATTTATATACTAACCAGATAATTAAAATGTGGTGTCTCTTATCAGCGGTTTGATTAGACTAAAAGGGATAGGAGAATATAATGCCCGAAAGTATTCAAGAGGGGTGATACTGTGGAGCAGCACATGGCTGGGGCAGGGACACTGGCACGAAGGACGTAAATCCACAGGAAACCAAGCTTCATTACTTCTGCTGCTCACAGAATGTATTTGCTTCCAGCTGCCAACTCAGCTTGAAAAATTCTGATTCTGTATCTGTTTCTCAGTTCAAAATGCAAAAAGACCTAGAGCCCAAAGCAGTTAAGCTCTGCATGTGCAGAACTCCCATTGTTTTTAAATGAGAACTCCACAGACAAAGGTCTTGCAATGCTGAGACCCTTGGTCATTAGTTAAGTCTGTTTTGATAGATTATCCTATAACAACTGTAAAAAAGAAATGGCAAGACCACAGAAGTTCTATCATACAGCTGATACATACTTTTACACAAATAAGCATTCTCACTTAAAAACCGTTGAGCATCCTCTGTGTTGTGATACTAGTAAGTAACACCTGGGTTTCTACAACATATCTTCCTTACACTGTAATGACTCACATTTCTTTTTCATTCAATCACAAAGACTTTGTTCCACACAAAGTACAGGGACTTTGAAATAGCTGTGGAACTGCCAGAATGCTACAAATTAGACCATGCTTGCTTAGTCTCAAACATGCCAAATTTAGTATTTCCTCTGAAATAAAATCTTTTTGCACCATGAGATGACAACAATGGTGGAGGAAATTTGACCAACTTCAATGAAACCCAGACTTCACTCTATACTGAAAACTACTATTTCTAAACTGGAAATTAAAATAACACTGAAGAACAGCAAATGCCATGGGTTTGAACCCACATTTAAAGAACACATGGGGCTAGCCATTACATTAAGCTTCTCGAGGAAAACCTTATGTATTACAGACGCACTAAGCCAGTGTACTAGCCAATGCACAGTCCCACTATTTACATGAAACCTAATACTAAGGTCTTAATGATCCATAGACTTAACTATGATTCAGAGCCTAACAAATTGTAAGCAGCCAGTCAGGTCTGACATAAATGAGTTCCACTAATTTTTGTGTCAACACCTACGTAAGTTTGAAGTTGTCAATTTTATTTTCACAAAATTTTAAGAGTCTGGATAGATATATAACCTTTTCCATATAATGTCTATCAGGGTCAGACTTATGCTTACATCAAAAACACCTTCAGCAAAGTACAATGACCATGAATATATGCTGGAATTTCACCACAAACTGAAGAGACCAGAAGAATGCTTTACAATGTTCACTAACTGCTATTTCTACTTCATGAAGGTTGTAAAGCTCTCCAGAAAAATTGGCCTACCTATGGTCAGCAGGCCTCGTAGAAAAATCATATGAAGATTTAGAGTAGTTGGAATAACTAGTCCAATTGCAAAACAAATATTTGCCACATGGAAAACAAGATGATGAATCTCTCTCCAGTTTTCACACACAGTCTCATTGAAAGGCACAAGGGTGGCATTTTTAAAATCTGGAACAAAACCTAGGGGAGTAACGGTGAGGGGGCTAATTGCCGTGGTATTCATCTTGAAGACTCCTGTAAAAAGAGAGAGAGAAATGATCATGTATTAAACTGAAAAATATTAGACATACATAAGGATTTGTGTTTTTCTCTCTTTCCAATGTATATCTTCCATTATCATTAATGGAAATTTTACAAATACTTTAAAAATGCAAGCTAAATCCATAGTTCAGTAATGTTTTACTATCTCTTTTTCACCCAAATGTTAGGCTTGAAGAAGGGTACATTTCAAAATTTTGACCATATCCATAAACACAACACTGGTTGAATACCTGCTATTATAACTTCAATGGCTCATTAAGACATCCTATGTATTCCTCCCAGTTCTACACAAATAGGCATTGCATTTTGATCTACCACTTACTGAATGGGTCCATGATCTTAGTAAAGTAAATATTTAAGGGAACTTGCCAACCTATGTAAGAGCTGTAAAGAAAGAAAGAAAGAAAGAAAGAAAGAAAAAAAAAAAGGCTTATGTCATGTAAGTCTTCTTTATGACACACAAAGCTGTTCCTCTAAATAAGGAATGGAAGTTCTTAAAGGCAGAACTCATGCTGTTTTGTTGATTAAAAATCAAGACCAAAGACAGTCTCATCTTCTGACCTTCTTGCAGAATCATTTGGACGTCTCCTAAGCAACATATGATCTTGCACTCATTAACCAGAGTAGGAAAAACAAACACACACACACACACACACACMCCCCAACCCCCCTCCCAAACTTTTAGAACAGTAAATAAATGTTACTGTTTCACCTCTCAGTTGATCAGATACTACCAAATCAGAAAGGGAGACACCCAAGCTGCTAAGTTATGACAAAGTTGCAAGTCTTGCTTGTGTTAGGTAGACCAATTGATTTCCCTGAAAGATTGGCAAGACCTTTATCCTTGGAACTCCTGGAGAAAGTTGGGCAGTTAAAAGAGCTGATTTCTAATCTAAAAATACATAGGCTTTTTTTTCCTGGTAATAAATATAGCAGATTTTTTTTACACTTTAATTAAAGAAGAAAAAAAAAACACCTCTCTCTCCGCAACAAAGCAAAAAAATTCTTATCAAAAACTAACTAGTAAGAGAAACTGGAAGATTTCAAGACATTACCTTTAAAATCCTAAAAGCCAATCTCTGTAAGGAACTAGAGTCAGTGTTAGAAGCAGTCCAGAAAGCGTTAGCAGTCCAGAATGTCTTTTGAACAGATAAAGACCAATTTCTAGCTAGAGGAATAATACTGTTTCTAGAGAGACTCTTAAAAAGAAGAGACATTGCTGGAAACAGGAGTCTATGTATGATCCCATACTGTTGCAACAATAGAGATTATATTGAGTTCTGCTTGATTCTCATTAATGAAATACATGCACCTATCAGTGAGCAAACAGACTCCATAATGTGTAACACAGAGGGATTTGCACTCAAATAAGTTCTGTAGAGACAGTGCATGTCCCTGTCTTGTGTGCTTACTGTCATGTAATTAATCTATTCAGCAGACTTTCAAGTCATGGCTAATGCATTCAACATTTCTTGCAGTCTAGAATACACTTAATATCTCTGTCATTTGAGAGTGTTTGTCAGGCTGTGAAGGAGTTCAGAGTTGTTTTAGTTTCATCCGTGCTTTTTATTATTCTCCATCAACTTGTGTGCAAGTTTAAGCAGGTTAGACAGCTCCCACAATAGTGAGAAGAAAGAAACCATAAAGAAAACCTCAACCCTCTTACAGTTCCCCTCAGATGACCAGAGCCTGTCACAGATAAGTCATGCTACAGAATATGCAGAGACCCTGCAGGATCACACAATAGCATGGACATAATGTACAGTCTCTGGATAGAAATGATCTTGAAAGGAAAAAAAAAAACTAGACCATTTTTACCGAAATATGTAATATATTTCTTTTGTAAGAAGCTCACATTTCTCTTTTCACTCCTATATCAGTTTTTCCACAAGGGTTAACTAAAATGTGTTTTCTTTGGCATAAAGAAATTCTATGTAAGTTATGGTACCAATAACTATGGCGCCCAAACAAATTCATGGTCCAGTTACCATACATGCATCATCCAAACATGTTCCTTTTCTTCCTCAGTTCTTACGCAAGAATATAGTAACTAGAGTCACAAGAACTGCTCCACTGACTTAACAAAACCATTCACACAGAGTAAAAGTGTGAGAGTCAGTAAGAATTTGCAGGACTGGAATTTTAATGCATTCATAAATAAAAAGTCATTGCTAACTCTGGATAACTGCGTTTGTGCTCATCTTGCCCACATCTTGTGATTGTGACTGACCACTAAATATGTCATCATTTGGCAATGAAACGAATAAAGACAACCAAATTCATGTACACAGCTAGTCATAAGGCTATCAATTCTACTCACGATCAAAATGGGCAAGAACAAGTAATTTCAGTCGCATCTGATTACAAATCCACAAATCTTTCCAGACATGTGATTTTTTAATAGAAAGTTTTGTACTGTATTGTTGGGAAAATAAAAGCTACCTTACTCTTTTTACATTTGGCTGTAAAGAACCACACATTTGAAGACTAGAAATCCAACAAGCCCAGTCAACTGCATGGCACACAACAATCTCATTCACCTCACAACCTGGCCAAACAATACTCCCTTTGTTAGTCAACAGATATGAAGGCCACAACAGACCACCCAAAATTGTCATAATGGAACGATGTTTCTCCAACAGCTTTTGATCAAGTCACTTGAAATATTTTACTATAAAGTGTCCATAGTGGTTAAAAAAAAAGAAAGAAAGAAAAAAAAAAAAAGAGATGGTCAATGATTTTGAAAGTCTGGGCCACCTACTTTGTTGTCTAAATTAGAACCCAGGAGCCTAAACGTAGGCACATCCATTTTAAGCTTTGTCTTTAATACATGAAAGTTTTATATGATTAGGGCCGAAAATAATTTACTACTCACAAACAAACACTGCAGCACTGTGACATACTAGAAAACAGATAACAGAAGTTTTGCAGCCTTCCATTAAGATATTTTAAAAGCTTGCAGAAATAGATTTATCCTATCTGCAAAACAACACAAGGACAGATTGTGCCACTGGCTTCTAAGAACTGCCCATGAATTTTAACTAGGGAGTCTGACTGAAAACCAACAACAACAACAAAAAACCAAACAGGCATGCATGATTGTATGCTCTGATATAAAATGTTTATCCACAGGTAACACCAGAACGACAAATATGCAAAGTAATAACTGCAATTTTTACACCAGACTCTTTGCTCTTAACTTTTATTGCTGTCCAATAATATTGAAGTATTGACAAAAATCTGTTGTTCAACAGATGAGCGTGCAATAGCTATTTCCTACCCACTGGTATCTCATGGTATCAAAAGTTTATTTTGGAAGTACAGAATTAGGCTTTTACAACTTTCATTTTGGGTTACTTTTAGGAAAAATTAACACAATAGAAGACTTTGAAGTTTGACATGTATATGTTAATGTAAGAGGCTAAAGATACAAGCAATATAGTCAAGTCATTTTGGAAAAAGTGGGAGGCAGAGTGTCAATTGAAATGTAAACTTTATGGCGTGCAAGACAAACAGTTAAAAACTATTTTTAATACCCATTAAAGTAATTGTTGCTTCATATGGATTTAGACTTATCAACTTAAGAATTGGAAAACTCAGCTGATAGAAAACTCAAGCAATTTGTTGTCCAAACAGAAAAAAAGAATATTGGAAATAAACAGTCAGTGACACTGTAATACTAACCTACCAGAAATTGCTATAGTAAACAGCAAAGCCTATTAAAATAATTCTTTGTATGTGAACTTTGTAGAAGAGTTAAGGCAATGTATTGTGCTTTTAGGTCTAAAAATACATTTTTTCATTTAAAACTCACCCACACCCACCTGAGAGGTGAGTTTATTGTAGGATTTTTCTATAATCAGGACATCTTTATACATGACATTAAGCTTCTGAAAACCATTCCCAGAAGTATTTAGTCCCTGAATCTACAGACACGAAGATGCCAAAAATAAATAAATAAATAAATAAAAATACAGTTTAATGGATTCCTACATACATTCACAAAACATAGCTAGAATGGAAGAGTTTAAAGCAGATGGTTCCAGAATAAAAACAAGTTAGCCAAGTTGATATAGGACAGTGCAGAGTAGCTAACTCAAGTTGCCATCTATTTTCTTGAGAACACTTGTGTCCCGCAGTCATACCATTCAGCATTAAGTGAGCTTTTTTAAGCCTTGCCTGAATACGTTTGCATGACTTTAAAGTCATTGCTAGCTCATTTACGTGGAGATGGACTGTGTGAGTCTAAAGATAGAATCAAGCTCCAGAATTTATCATACCTCCAGAACTTTAATTACTTTTCCATGGTCTTGCAGCGCAAAAGCTGCATAGAGAATCTAGACAATCAATAATAATTTCTTTGCTTTTGTGAGCTGAAGACAAATCATTAGTGATAGTATGATTAAGCTAATTACAGTTTAAGTTACCAATTTCCTTTTTATAATGAAGTAGGAGTGAATGCGAAACTGGTATAAGAAAAGATGTATTTCAGTACGCTCTTTGGGGCAAGTTCATTTCCATTAAACATGTCAGTAAATACAAAAATTTGTTAGTGTTAATCTATACATTATTCTAGACAAAAATTAACAATATTTTCATTCTACATAGTTAACAAAACTATCCTTACTAACACAAACATTCCTACTATATACTCAAGATAATAAACTGTACTATGTACTAGCTGTACTATAGACGCTGCAAATTTAACTGTAGTTGAGCTCATTTTGTGTTTGAGTTACATTACACAGACGCACTGAAAAATCCTGTCAAGGGGTGCAGCCACAACTGTCACTCCGTAACCCTTATTTTTCTTCCAGTGCAAGTGGAGCTTGATTTTAACCCACAACATGTAAACATGGAAAACACCATTTGTTTAAAACAAACAAACAAACAAAAAACCCCAGCCAAATCCCCCCAACAGAGACATTGCCAAGACAGTGACTTTTCTATACACAAATCGCAACAACATCAGCAAAACTCTGTTTCGAAAATACCCAACAGCGCTATTATTACGGCACACAGAATAGTGCTTGACAACTGTGTCTGCATGTGCACAACAAAACCCGGTAAGCTTCAGAGTACCCAAAAAGGGAATGCTGAGAGTGACGGGATCACACTGAAAAACAGACTATTCATTTTTTCCCCAATTATAAACACTATAGAGCTTGGGGGAGGGGGATTCAGGAAAAAAAAAAAAAGACCCTAMACAGAAAACACTCTCCAGCCCAGTTTAGGCCTTCTAATAAGACACGAATATTTGCCGATTTAAGAGTTTATTCTGGGATCCATGAAACGTGTTTTGTCAAGACCAGCGCTGAACGCTTCCGCTCAGATGCCACCTACTGCGAGAGGTTTAAGTACAAAACGTGCTAAAAAAAAACCCCAAAACAAAAAACAAACAAAAACACCACACAACGCCAGGCTCCCAGCACACGGGAATGCCGATCCCACCTGGAAACCGCCGCCAGCACCACAACACGACGGCACCGTTTTCCACCCTATCGCTCGAGCCTCCTCACAAGCGGTTGGGACGGGAAACGGCGCGCCCCGAGGCGGCGGCGCTCCCCTAACGGTCGCCCCGAGGCGGCGGCGGCGGCGCCCTCCTAACGGCCGCCTGCCCCGCGGCTCTCCCTGCCGCTGGTTTAAAAACCAGCGAGCCCTTACAGCTCAGCACGACCTCACTCATCCTAAGAAGCGATCGGGAAGGAGGAAACACCCCAACTTTTGGGAGAGGTAGAGCTACATTACGGTTTGCGCCTGCTGCCCGCATCTAGCCGCGGACACCCGGCGAACGGTCAGTAACACCCCCGCCACACTCTCAGCCACGAACCTCTCGCTAACGGCCGGCCGGCGCCGCCGACCGAGAGGGGCTGTGCGCCGCTCGGGATAACCCGTCCTGCCTCGCCTCCCGAAGCGGCAGTGCTCTCCCGCGCCCGGGAGCTCGCTGCCCGCACACAGGTACGCCTCACCCGCCCGGGGCTGCCCGCCGCGCCGGGGGCGAAGCAGGGGCTCCGCGCCGCAAGGCCGCTCGCCGCACCCAGGCGGGCTTTACCACCTCGCCCATGGCGAGGTGCGCAGCTCCCTTACCTGTCCCCTCTCCCCCTGCCGGGCGCCCGCGGAAAAGTTTCCCGGCCGGAGGGCGCCGGGACGCGCTGCCGCTGCGCACGGCACGGCACGGCACGGCACGGCACGGCACGGCACGGCACGGCACGGCCCCAGCAGCCCGCGGCACCACACCACACCGCGGCCCTCGAGCCGCCGCTGTGACTAAAATAGGCAGAAGCCGCCGGGAGGCTGCGGGCGGCGCCAGCGTCGGGGCCGCCACCGAGCGGCCGCAGCGCGCAGGCGCCTCCCGCCGCCCCGAGGGGCTGCCGGGGCGCGGGGCGCGGGCGCTGCCGCTAGGGGGCGGCGCGGGGCGCGTGGTGTGCGGTGGGGTGTAGTGTGGGCTGGGGGGAGAAGTGGTGGCGGTGTGGGCTGGGGGATGTGGTGTGGTGTGGTGTGGTATGTGGTGGGAGGTGTGGTATGTGGGGTGGTGCCGTGGGGCGTGCGGCAGGGTTGGCCTGAAGGGCCTAAGACTCTGCCCTGGGAGGGGGGGCCCAAGGGGAGGTGAGAAAGCGGGACCTGTGGCTGGTGGCTGCTGTCTGGGGCAGTCCGGCTGCAGGGCCTCTGCATCCCCTGGTACTGGGGACAGTGACACTAGTGCCACGGGTTGTGCAGCACCAGCACATCAGGCCTGTGACACCTCATCCTGCGGTAAGCGGTAAAAGTGGTAGAAGCGAGCAGCCTCTTCCAAATATCTCCATGCCATTGCCATGTAGGGCGTATGGGAGCTGACTTTCAGCAGGTTTGGAAATGGTGTTCCAACACTGCAGAGGGTCAAAGTCTTCCTCCAGTAGCTGTGCTCCCCTCAAGCATGTCATCTGCATGGCTGGCCCCAGCACATCACGAGGAGGCTATACTGGGGGATGCTGGGGTGCAGGTGCCCTGGTTCTCTGTGCCCCTATTTGACTGTAAGCCTCAACTCTGTTCCCTCCCAGTTTGAAGCCTGTGAATACTGAGGAGTGCCCAACTTAGGCATCTAAAATACATGGCCTGAATCATCCCACAGAGATGCCTCCATTCACTGTAGAGGAAGCGTAGAGCTTGGGCAAAGTGCCTAGCTTTTGGGTGGTTAAAATTAGGAGAGCTGAATTCTACCCTAAACAAGTGGCAAGCAGTATTTTCCCTATATGGTGAGTCAAGAAGTCACAATAGCATTTATAAAACTGTTCTTCTCGACTTGGCACCTGCTGTGGTTGCTTTGTCATGAGCAAAATGTTTAAGAAATGGCACAGAGCTTCCTCGTGTGGCAGTTTTACGGTTCCGCAAAATGACATGTTTCCGAAGCAGGCCACTTGTGCCTGTATTTGTTGATAGATTGCACTGCTGATGTATTGTCTATGATGCTTTTGCACTACCAGTTTTACAGGACAGACTGAGTAGCTGCCTAGCATGCCTTCATTTCCAGGATGTTGATGTGTATCATCTAGCAATGAAAGGTATTGCAGATACAGTGTATGGGCATCCCAGCCCAGCCCTAAGCTTGACTGTCAGTGATAAATGAGGACTGCAAAGGCAGAAAATCTCTTTCAATACATTCTGATGAGCTAGCTACAAAGTGTGTTTTTATAGCAGCTGAGAGTGTATGGTCAGCATTAGACTTACATATCTGGAAAGAAGAATACAGGATCCTGAATTATTTTTGAAGTAGCTGTTCTGTACACATACACGTCAACATGTGTCTCAGGAGACTGTGGCTTTGTTATGGTTATTCTCGGCTTTACATCTTGGACAAGAGACCTGGATATGTCTGCTAATATGTGCCATGTAAATGGGGCTTTTATGAATCCTGCTGCCTGGTATGAGACTCAATTTTCCAAAATTTATTATGAACATTTATTATGAAGGACTTGATTTGAGACTGTGTTTCCACTGACTGGCCAGTCAATCTTGTGGGTGTATTCCCTGTTTCCTGAGATATGCAGAGTAAGTGAGCTAGAAGAAGGGTAGGAAGAACAACTCACATCATATGGCCACGGGAATGGTTACAGGAGATAGATAGCATCTAGCATATGTTTGAGACTGATAATATTCAGTTATGCTTGCTGGAACAAGGCCAAGTTGCTTCCAAAAGCAGCACAAAGCAGCCTGTCAGACAGCTCCTATACAAACCTAGACTGACATGTCAGCATTTTCAAACAAGTTACAGAGTGCTATGCATTGGAAAAATACAATTTTCTGTGCTAGTTGTGTCTTTTATAAAGTCTTTGTACTTTTCTCATTACCTTCCAGGTCTTTTCTGTTTTTGTGGGGAGCCTTGGTGACAAACAGTAGCTGTTTAGTCCAATATTGAAAATCCCAGTTGACACGGAAAATCTGACAATTTAACTAATTGTATTTGCAGCCATGTGAAAAAGTAGAATTTTGTCCTGATTAGAGCTAGTCTCTTGGTATCTTTATATTTCAGTATATTCTTGATTAAATGTAATTTCCGCTGCACAGCAGAGCTATAAGAACCAAGGCTGAGTAGATAACTTAGATGGTAGTATTTAGTACTGCTGTCAGCAGAAAGAGAAAAACAAGGGTGGATTGGAGAACTGTCCCTATGGCTTGGCCCTCAAAGAAGAGCTCTGATGGGGTCCGGTCTTGTACTGTGGGACACACACTAACAGGGAGGAAAGACCTACCTTTCTCTAATAGAATGATTGCATCAAATTTGTAAAGATAATAGTACATAGTTCTACTGAGATATCAATGCTCTATGGAGCATGAATAATGCTGTGTGTTTTTATCATTATCTTATTCTTATCATTAATAATACTCTAATGTTCTGTGGCGATACTAATTTTACATAACTTTTAGTTTTATAGATAACAGCTTCTCTAAGTAGAATGTCATATATGTGACATCTCTTAACTCAAGGTCTCTTGCACACTAGAAGGATACACTGGTTTAATTAAATTGGTTTAATAATCTACTGCTAAACCACTGTGAAGACTCAATTAGTTGGGTTAATCTCCTATATATGTCAATAAAGTACAAGTTGATTGAAGCCTGCTGTTTGTTTGTACATTTATGAGGAGTTGGCTTCAAATAGCCAGAGCAATTTTTAGAGATTTGTGTTGAATTGATGCATTTCCTTAGTAGAGGTAGGTCTAAGCATTGGTACTACAGCTGTTCATTGATGCAGACTTTCTCTCTGTCTTGTTTAGCTATAAAACTCTTGATAGCTCAAGTTATTTCTCCATTTCTTTAGTTATTCTCCACAGTAATGGTCCACAGTAGAAAATGTCACATGGATATTGCAGATTACTCAGTTCTGTTCCTTATCTCCGCCAACCTGCTCTGTGATCTTTGACAATATAACCTAACCTCTCTTGTTTCTCAGTTAGATGCAGTAGGTTATTGAAAGACTTTATTAAGTGTCGCGGTCCGCGGGAGTGACGGGAAAGAATCATACGCATTCACAGAATGCAGGTTCAATTCCAACTTTATTCGGCAGTTTGCCCATCTTATATATGTTTGTGCAGTCGTACACTTTGCTAGGCCAATCACCATGCAGATTATGTCACAGGTAGCCARTCATGGCACCGATCACGCACGCAGCGGTCATGCCTTGTACCTTGCTACTTATTTAGCAAAGCTATCTAGCCCTTAACCTTGGTTCCCACTGGCTTCTGCTAGTTTATCTGTACTTTCTCAGGATGTATCATTCCCAGCTGCACCAGTGTCCTTGGTGGACTACTTCAAAGCACGTAGCAGTGGCTATAGCCTGAGGCCTAAGGCTTCAGCAAATTTAGCTACTAATGCTAAGCAAGTTGTGCTAAGGAATTAATCCTAAACAGTGTTAGTTCCATGCTCTATATCTCATATAGATTATTGTTCTGAAGCACCGCAAGGGCCCCAACAATTAAGCAATCTATAAAATAATTTTCATAAAATTGCAGGTGGTGTAAGCTGTTTGCCTCTTCCAAATGAAAGCCACCAATTCTGCAGCCTTTTTTTCAGGCAAAATTTTGACTAGAAAGAATGACTGCTTTGTATACTTGCTCGCTGCAGCCCTGAGTCCCAGATGTTCTGGGCTGACACAGCTACTTTGAGATGATGGCAAGGTCTCTGGTGTGTAAGATCAATGTGTGTGTGCGTGTGCACACATGTGTGTATGCACATACATAGGTATGTCCATCTATATATACACATGTGTATACATATGCACACATATATATGACATGTTTCCATGTATAGTTTCAGAAAAAGTACTCAACATCTGTAAGAGAAAAGGTACCTAATCTAAACTAATCTCTTAAATTCCCTCTACAGACAATGCAAAGGGGCTCTTTCAGAAAGTAATTCATCCTGTGTATGTTTGACAACTTTCTGAAGTGGGATGAAATACTCTCGCAGTGTGTGTTTCTGTTTACCGGAGGAATCCTAGGTGTGTAATTCAGAACTACAACATTTCACTGAGGTGAGTCCCATCCCAGATGTTGAAATTATGTGCTATATAACTGTGAAACATTACACATTTTCACAGAAAAAATATTTATTTTGATTTTATCCAAAAGCATCATTGAGAATTACTTTTTATTATAAGGAAGTTTGTGTGGAAGAGATTCTGAATGATAAATGCTATCTCAATTCTTTAATATTCCAGGGGGCTATTTAAGCAGTGTATGTGTCCTGATGCATTTTTACTTCAGATACTGCAACAGTCACTTTCTGATATATTGCAATGTATATAGTCCAGCAATTTTTCCAATGCCTTATCCATGGGGAGGGTGTCTCCTATTTATACAAAAAAATCTATCCTTTTTTGAACTCCTTTTGAGACAAAGATATAAAACATCCTATCTTGGGGCTTTTAAGTGTCTGTCTGATAGTATAATAATTGGTTGTTGCAAGCTTAGAGCCAGGGGCCAGCTTTCTTCTAAAATGATCTGTCAAAATATCCAAGTTTTAACAGATGCAGTGGTTGTCATAGATATTTATCCAAAGGCTACACAGTCAAGAGATATAAGGGCAGAGTAAAATTGTTTGCTATTAAAGTTATCTAAACTGTTCACAGTAAACAATTTATCCAATCACGTTTAGCAATTATCTCTGTTCCTGAATTACTTGTGATCAGTCTGACAATTACCTGTGATGCTGACAATTTAATTTATACGTTCATTATTTGAGATTGCTCAGTGAATGATTGCTATGAATATATGCAAACCTATGATCTGCTCACAGGTGCATTTTCTGAGACTGTGGTCTGAAGTGCCTGCTCTGCTTGTTCTAGTATTGGTTACCTAAATCACATGATTACAAAAAAAATGGAGACCTGCTATAAAAACTGTTGAATTTTGTAAGGCGAGGGTCATGGCGCACCTCTCACTGTTCTGTTGTGCCAGCTCCATAATGACAACGGGGAATAACAGGGTGTCTGTCCAGAACTGGCCTATTTATTTCTGGAAACAGAGGAATATTGTCAAGGACTCAAGTTACTATCAACACATTGCTTTCAGTTAACATGAGGCAGCTCTTACTTCACATGTCATTGCAGTAGAAGACAAGTAATAAGCAGTGCTCTTGCATTTCATCTGTTCTGTAGCTGGGGGGGTATCCCATTCCTTAAGGGTCCCCCCTACAGTGGATTTGGCAGCATTGTTTTAACTGGCTGTGATTTTTCTGTTTTGGAGAACTTCCATACACAGAGAAGCTTCAGGATGATCATGAGAGTTGTCTGTGCTAATCCTCAAGTAAATCCATTTTAACCACAGTTCACAATCTCCCTCTGCAGAGATTTTTGTGAATTTATCTTAGTCCATGTGACTGCCCATGTAAACCAAAAGAATTCCAGCTATTGTCATGGTAAATGTATGGGTACTTTCTGGTGTTGGTAAAATTGAAATAAATAAATTTTCTTGCAATATTAGTCTTTTTTAGCTGTGTATTTTAATATTTGCCAGTGGTTATTCTTGAGAAGTGAAGGCTAGGCTTGAATTTCCAGGACTTTGCATATTTGCCTGATTAAAAACTACATTTTTCTAGGATTTTTATTCTTTTATTGATAAGTAATTGTGATTTTATTTCAAGAGGAAAAAAGGAATTAAGTGACAAGTGTTTAAAATCTCTGTAAGGATAGACAGAAATGGAAAAGGAATATAAATGAAAGATTCAAAAAGCTAATTTAAATAACTGAAGGAAGGAGGAAAAAAGTAGAAGTGGAGAGAGGTAGAAGATGAGTCTGTGGAATTATTTAAACAAGTGACAGAGAAAGCATGTAGGATTTGAGAATGAAAATATTCCACATTCTGAGGGGGAGGAAAAGGTAAACAGATTAGCTCAGAAGAACTGAGAATGGGCATGAGATAACATTTTTAAGTTAAATTTCTTTTTGCAAAAGGGTATAAAGAGAGGATAGCAAGAACAAAAGTGGTGGGGAGAAAACTGAAAATCCTGTGAAGGAACAGATCACTGATACCAGTGAAAAAAGTAACACAAAATAAATTCTGGGAACCAAAGATCAAGAGCAAAAAACCAAACCAGGAATGCGCAAGTCCTATGCAAGTGCACAGCTGATGTAGCCTGAAGATCAAGCAGGAGTACCTTATGCGCTTGTTAGGATTAGCAGTCCTAAATAAGAGCCTTTGAAATATTTTTCTCTTGAGCATAAACCTGGCTGATGGAGATAGTAGTTTGAACACTGCATTTCTTGACGGCATTAAGTGCTTTCTCTACCATTTCAGAAGGATACTTTGCTCCCATGGCAATCAACACTGAACAATTGCTCTGGCAAGCCTGGTCCTGCCTTTACTGTACACCTCAATTATGTTGCTTTGCAGATTCACATGCTGGACTTCATTCTTGTCTGCATATTGTACTTGACTGTATCAAAAATGTGTGCCGAGGTATGTGGCCCACCTTAGCTGCTTCTTTCTACTGTTTGAATGATCTTTGAGAGTAAAATCAAACAAAGAATTAAAAAAAACTTTTTCCTCAAATTTGAACAAATGAATAAGATCAGTCTACTGAAGAATGTTTATTATATTTCTTTGTTTTGTAGAGAAAAAAAGCAACAAACAAAATAAAAGTATCGTTATATATATCGTTATATTTATATTTATATTTATATCGTAAATATATCGTTAAAAATAACRATACATACTTCAATAAACATACACAGATTCTATATATATGTTATTGCTTTTGCATCTAATATTAGCTTAAATACATATACCACTCTATAAAGCACAGTTTCAGAACTAAAATGGCAATGATTATGGTAAAGAGAAAAGTACTGTGAATTTGTAAAACCAAAAAAACAGTATAGAAATGTTTTATATTCCATATCTGATTTCAGATTTTCAGTATTTATCGTAATTTTTCCTACTACTTATAATTATTCACTAATTTTTTTAAATATGAACATATACTGAAAGGACACTATGTGTATTGAAAAGCCAGAAGTGAACAAGAAAATGGAGACCTAGTAAAATCACTAAGAGCTGTGCTGTATGCCTGGCTTTTAAGAAGTACTCCCATTCACTTCACTAGGGAGATCTGTTTAAAAATGTCATTTGAGAGAATCCTACATTTCTATAAATGAAACAGGACAGTTTTTCATCATATTCAAAATAAGTATTCAAATTATTTTTTCTAAGCTAAATTTGTGGGCAAAATAGAATACCTGCTACAACTCGATTCACTAAAAATGTAAAAGATTTTAACAGAACAAATTAAATGAGCAAAGCACAGAACATATTTCCAGCACACTATTTCTGTTCATACTTGTGCATTCTAGAAGCTGTGACCTGGACAGCCTCCTTTTCATTGAGGGAGAAGTCATTTTGCATTTATCACAGTGTAAGAGAATACATGTGGGAAAACACGGGGGATTAGCTAATGTATGTTAAACCGATCCCATAGCTTACCTGCCAGTATCCCACCCATGGAGCCAAGTCCTTAAGGTCCTAAGATTGGCCCCTAGAAGGCCAAATGCAGAGTTGGGTATCTAGATCTTCCTGTATGCTTTTTATGAGCCAATAAAACCTACAAATAGTAAATGCTAAACACAAATGTGTGTCTCACCCCTATACAGAGCCCAGGCAGCACGCAGGCTTCCATCTGCTTAGGATCATAAACCCACAGTTCCTTCCTGAAGACAGGGACCCAAACACGTCCTGTCACAGTACTGAGCAAGTTCGATAGTCTCTTATAAAATGCAGTTGCTAAAGAAGATGATGGTGCTGCCCACTTTTATATAAACATCACTTGGTTAGAGCACTTGGCCACGAAATGGGATTTCTGGGTTCAATGTCTTTCTCAGCCTAAGGTATCCTAACAAGTTACTCCCAGAAAACTGTTCTAAGCCTCAGGTTTTAGACAAGTTTGGGTGGAGAGTTACTTGCAGATAAAACAAAAACTGCAAGATTCACTGCTAAAATAGTTATTTACCACCATCATTTTATTGCATTTGTTTATTTATATGACTTCAGTGTCTTAATCATCTTTAATACATTTATCTTCAAAAACCCCACTAAAGTAGGGAAATAGTACAATCCCCGCAATACACCACAGATCCCTTAAGTAAAAAGCTGCAGTGGAGCTTACGACTGAATTTTTGGGAACCCACAGCAAAAGACTAACTGCTAGAATATCCTTCTGCTCCCACAAGCTCTTGGGAAYGTCCCACCTTTTTCCTGGTTGATGCTAACATTTAACAACACTCGTGGTTTGCAGAATGGCGATTGGGGTCGAAAACCTCTGCTGGCAGACTCTATCTGCAGAGCTAGTCTGGGCCCTGGATGCAAAGCCTAATGCTGCAAACCTGTGCGGACGGACGCCAGCATTCCCTGAAGTTCCAGCTGCTGCTTGAGCCTCCGCGAGCGCCTGGACATCTCACATGACGTGCTTGTGCTGCCTTTCTCCTACACACTCGCACTTATGAGCTCCACCTACACAGTTTGATTCACCAGGATGAGGTGGCGTTATTTACACGGGTAAGTTCCATTAACTCTTTTGATTCACACCGAACAGAGGAGGCAGACCGTAAACGTTAAAATAACAGAGTGAGTTAGCAAATAGTTCTTCAGCACCTCTGTGTTTATTTATTTATGGTATTAATAATGTGGATTATCAATACCAGAACATTCAAGCACTACTCAGCCATCCTTTTCTTTTTTAACCAATTAATTCTGACAACTTGAACAGTACAATAGAAGGCACACTACAGCTTTTACTGCCTCTGCCCCCTGCAGAGAATTAAGGAGAAACTGCAGACACACAAAAATCTACACAAAAGAAAAGTTAACATGAATTACACAAACCAAAAAAAAATAGGTGCTTTCCCCTGGGAAACCTGAACCTATTATATTTGTATGCATATTAATATAATCAAATAAGTATTTTCAAAAGAGATTACAAAATCAGCTTGGTATCTATTTTATACTATTAAAAAATTCTGTAACATTTTGGGCGAAAAGTATGCTTTCAGTTATTGCAGAAATAGAAGAAGAAAATTTGTTCTGTTAATTTCCCTGAATTCAGCAAATAGATGATCTCTTCTGTTTCTTCTATTTAAATAGTTTTCTTCTTCAATCTAGACAGTAATGGATTTGTTGTTGAATTTTTAAGAGATAATTTGCAAGATCTGTTTATATGAGTGAAACAACATTGTACTTTAACTTTTTATGTATGTTGAGTCTAAATATGTATTATATTTACCATTTACAATAATTCAATACTGTGGAGGATTTTTTTTTGCTGGAAATGTGGCATCAACATTTTATTTAATTACTGCAAGCATATGCCTTYTTCAAGGCGTGGTAAAGCTATACAAATTCAACCAAGCATGTATTCAGGTTTCCCAGTTCTTTCTTAGCAGAGATGATTTTATATGTATATATAATTTCTATTACTGAGTTTCCTTTGATCACATTGTGCCATAGTTTCTGGTTTGTTGCAGGACGATTAATTCCTGAAAATGTAGGACTGATGGACCTCCACAGTCACCAAGACCCCCTATTATCATAGGCAACCACATAAACTAATCTCTTGCACTAAGTGCTTACAACTTCCACTGCACAGCATTATTAATTATAATAGTACATAGGGATGCATTCTCTCTGTTTATCACCCTTGTGGTTCTGCAGTATTGAGCAGAGTTGTGTGCTGGAGTGAAAAACACTTGGATTCTATTAACTGTACTTACGCTACTACTTGTTAAGCAACTACTACCTTACAAATGAATTGCAGGGTCAGTGTTATGCTTATTTCAGGCATGTAACAGACATGCATTATTCTGCCAAAAGACTGCAGTCAGCCTGCCACCAAAGCCCATAAATAGGCAAGACAAGCTTTGAAGATCTCACAATACATTGGGGCATCCAATAAACTAATTTGCCACAATTTCAGTTTAAAATAAGCCTGTCCTTTATAAAACCTGTAAGAAGTTCAGTGCTGCTTTCTTTTTTGTTCTCTGACTGTCCTAGGCCACTTATTTTTTTGGCTTGTGCAGTGAAATGAAATTTGAACCCCTCTGCAGGTTGGAAAGGCAATTCCAGCACAACATTTACAATTCTGCAAACACTGGTGGATTGACTGATGCAGATGAATGAGCAAACAACCACATGCACCAGATTCTGCCACTCTCACCTGTAACAGTATCCAAATCTAGACATAATCCCATAGAAGATAATGGAACTGTTCAAAGACTAAGATGTGACTAAAGGAAAGTCACTGCAGATAAAGAAAAGGATTCACGATAGTGTCCTCGCTTCACAGAGCAGTGCTGACTCAATTATTCTCTTTTTTTAAACCAAGTATTAAGGAGCCTGACCACCTCACTGATAGTTATTCCTGAGTAATAATGTAAGCATAAATTGAATGATGTTCAAATCAGAGCTTCATCTTGCTCAAAGCGTTTACTAACCTATAGATTATGACTGGCTGTATGTGATAGTATAAAAAATTGTATTGTTTCACTGACATCAGTCTGAGTACTTCACTACTTAGGTAAATTATGCAGATCACCCAAAATACTATTTTCTGAGTCACATACCAGAGCGTATTTTACAGTACATTTTAGAAGAGCTGTCACAATTAAAAAAAAAAGGATAGGGGTGGGGGAAGTCTTGCTGTCTCACTTCCAGTTTTTTTTGTGTATACATATATTATTGTAGATATATGCCCTGAATTCTATAGCTGAAATGTTCTACTAGTCATGATCGAAACAGATGCTAAAAATCTGGAAATGATTTTAAAAAAGACACAAATTTTGAAAAGCATACTAGCAAAAGCTAAACAAGATTATCTAAGAGCATGTTCAGAAAATGAGTCAGTTGTGTCCTAGTAGAGATTTCTGATAGTAACTGATTCTACCAGAAGAAGCATCACAAAGGACTATAGTTGGAAGCTAGGCTGAAACTAAGGCACATACTAGTCATGAAAAAAAAAAAAAAATCACCTAAGTGTATAGCAGAGCATCCAGCACTCCACAGCAGGTATCTTTTTAAGCAGTATGCAATAGCTTAAATAGAATATGTAAACTTGATACAAAAATTGGGTGGGCAGGATTCCTTGGTCTTATTTGGAAGGTCAAGGTGATCATATTACTTTATGAAATCCTGTCCATATTTAAGTTAATGCAAGTTTTTTCATAAACACGCACGGGACAAGGATTTGGCACATATAGTCAACAACGCAGAAAAGAGTATAGAGGATGAACTGATGCTTTGTATTACTCTAAAATCTAGAATACCATCTTTTTATGTTTTTAGACTGTTAACTCATAAAATACTAAGTATAAACTTCATATTGATCCAAGCCTCATTATAGCAAGAGAAATTTGTAAATTCTTGGTATTTTATCAGAATGAGAGATGGGGGTGGATATTTTTGAATCATCTGTTAAAAACAGTGTAAAAGCTTTTCAGAAAATGGAATGTTGAACTAGCAATAGCTTCGTTGGATGAAGTGGAGCTTGGAATGTAAAATTCAATGCAACTGGCCACACCTATGAGAGATTATGCATTTTTTGCAAAGTTTTGAATACTTGCATTTCTCAGCAACCTCAGGATTTGAGCACCACAGACAGACAAGATATGATACTAATCCATCGCTGAAGTTGCATGAGAATAACTGTACTAAGTCATACGAAAGGGTCACCTAGCCTTCTATCCTGTCTCTAACTGCAACCTAATGAAAAGTATAAGAACAGGGCACACACAGTTATACTTCCTTAATATATTCTCCCAACCTCTGGCAGTTTGTGTCTTAACTATTTCCTGAGCCAGTCTCTGCATTTAATAGCACTCAATGAACTTTCCTTTCATGATTTTTTTCAATTATCTTTTGACCAACACAAAGTAGCTTTGTAGCTCAGGGACTTCACATAGTAAGCAACAAATACAGAATACATAATGTGGAGGAGTTATTAGCACAATTTAGGGATTATCACATTACATGTTACAGTACCCTATGCAACTTAAGTTAGGCAGATTTCTCTCTCTGAGAAAGGGACGTGAAGACAAAAGCATAGCTTGTACAACATTATCTGTTCTACACTGAAGGACATTCAGATGGGTGTTTTCATATCACTTCTAATAACCTGGTTAAATATACTGCATGATTATCTTTCAGCCATGGGGTTATATCATTATTTTAGGTTCTCCAGCAACAGCTCCAAAGATCTAAACTCTTATGTGTACCTGCACATACACAAACATGCAATAATTGTCCTACCAAACAGTCCAGCAATTTTTAAATATTAAAAATGTGATCTACCTCGATCCGTCAAGCAGCAATATTGTCTCATAAAATAATAATGATTCTTATTTTTTGATTACTGGCATGCCTCAGGCACAGAAGCAGGAAGGTGATTTAGGAAAGACATTCAAAACACTTCTCCCCAAAGGCACAATGACCTCAAGGTTCAAAACTAGCTTTCTCCTACCAAAGCTTGAGCCGATGCTCCCATACCTTATTAAAACATTGCAGAATTTGAGAGAGAGTGCATTTTACATCAAGAATTTCATAGGCACAGAGAAGTGACCGTGGAAGCTAAACAAGAATTGTATTTGTTGCTGCAGCTGTTTCTTAATTAGCTTCTTCCTGACAAACCTGGCTAAAAAGGATGTTGTAAAACAGACTCCAATGGTTTGGCAGTTGATGGATTAACAGTATTTATTGTACATGTCATGAATGGCACTTACACCTTGGAAATCTAGGTACTATAGCATTACATTCTATTAGAAACACTACACAACCATTTCCCTAAAATATATTTGCAGCAATTATGACTGCTTTACTTTTTTAATGCCAGCAATTACCTTTATGTTTGTTTTCACATAATGTCTCTTTAGGATAGCCTGAGAGAAATCAACCACTTATGGGACAGAATTTGTTGTTTTGTTTTAAAGAATGTTGCTATGCATTTCAAAATCTATCATTTCTTAAAAAAAAAGAAAATTAGTCTGTGACTTTAAGTCATTTTCTATAATATTCTCCACGTTAATTGAGACAAGGTTCATGTGGCATAAATATGAATGTTACAAGTAAGTTGCTATATTTTGAACACAACGTACTTGTTGTTTTAAGATAAAACTGACTTCTTTATGACAAGTATTTTTGAGAACATATGATCACAAATACTGTGCTTTTTTTCCCTTTTTCAAGCACAACGTAGAGGCTACCACAATTACAATAAAATTTCAACTTACTATGATTTGTTTTCCTCCAAAAGTAACAAGGTCAACAAAAGAATCAACAGAAACTAAACATATTGCACAATTAGTCAAAATGTACAAGCCAACCAGCTGGCTCTACAGGGAGGGGAAGAATTCAAGCTACTTCAACTAAAGTAAATGGCACTTTTCAGTCAAATTTGGCTTCACTAGGTCTCATTCTGCTTCATCTTTCTGCTCTTCTGCTTCTTCATTTTGTATTTCCCCATCAATTTTGGGAATGATTACAGTAGAATTTTTCTTTTTACTATTGTTTCCTGAAGGAGTCACAATTTGTAACACCTGTTAGCTTCCGCTTTGGAGAATTTCTCTGTAGGTGTTGAGAGGGCTGCACTGTAGGTGTCTCTGGAAGTGAAACATGGTAGAAGTTTGGTAACCGAATGTCATATCTAAATCCTTTTCCCACTTGCACTCTGTCATTCAAGGCATATAGTTTTTCAGCAATGTCACTCCCAATTAAAATTGAGAACAGGCGTGAGATGAAACGGTGTTTAGCAAACAGCAAATACAGCTTCTTTCTCCTCCAGGCCACGTATCGACAATCTGTCTCTGCTGTAAGTGTTACCTATAGAACAGAAAATTAAAATTAGCTAGATGATGATCAGTGATATTGCTGCTGCTGTCCTTGCTCAAAAACCCTCTCTCCCTTTCTCTCTCTCTCTCTTCAGCAGTCACTTATGCTGTCTGTAACATACACTCTCTCGTCTTTGTTTCTACTGCAATTAAAGCCATTTAATCCAGCTAGAGATCTCTGTGAGATCTACTGCATGCAAAAGACAAGTGAGAAGGAAGACTGGGAATGGGCACCAAAGACAATCTTGTCAGCCTCAATGACAACTATGAATGTCTACGCTGGCAGCAGCAGCCTAAGCCAGGACACAGGCTAAGAGCATGCCCCAAATCTGGCTCCGCGCACCTGCTTTGCTCTCTGCAGCTCAGACTGGGAAGGCAGATCTAAATAAAGCTGTCTACAAATGCCATTTCCCCTTGGGACATGAGACATTGGATCTGCCACAAGCAGGAGCTAGCTTGTCATCCTGACCTCAGTCAAGTGACACCACTGCAAGGGCTCGTGGATTACAGGGTGCCGACCCAGACGGACACCATTTTCCACGCTGCCTCCCTACGCTAACTTGTACCCCAGGCACAAACTTCCCCAGCTGGCCTGCTCTGAATTTCGCCTCCTGTAGGTCTCTTCAGCACAAACTTCTACCCACCTCCTGCAAGTGTGGTCTCCTGGGTCTGGATTTTAGTACACTCAGAAAAATGCAAGCGTAGTCTAACTATGAGATTAGCTTTTAGAAAAACCAAGATTGTTGTAACAACACAAAAGCAAACAGAAAGAAGATCCAAGTGGCATAACCAGTCTAGTGGGGAAGGGGACTTCCCTCCCCAAAATACTGGAAGGCCAAATGTTTGTATAATTTCACAAATTAAACCCATAAATAAATGAAGTTATTTCTACACTGATTAATACGTGAAGAGCTTTCTGTAGTATCGTAAAAAAACCCTCCACTTTTACCTGGAAAATACCCTCTTCTGTGGGCCTCAGTGAATCCCATTCAGGAGAATCCAGAAATTGAAGAGGAAAAATATAATGCAGAAACTCTCCATCAACTGTGACTCTGATCCTACCAAGATAAGATGTGTTAATTTGTTAGTACTATGTGTACAGTAGCAAGGACTGCAACAAGAATGTGTTATTTCTAATATGTGAGGAGTTTAAATACAGCTTTGATAGCAAAAAGTAATCACTGGCCAACAGTATCCTAACTATGTAATGTTTTTGCACACAGCTGGATCAGACTAGCTGAATGACACTACAAAACAGCTGTGCAACAGGAATTCAAATCCTTTCAGGCCTTACTCAAGCCATATTATCCTACCTGGGGCAGGTCTGTGCAGCCACGTGCAAGCTTTGTCAAGAAAAGGCTAGCATGCACTGGGATGCTGAAAGAGCAATGCGCAGAACCCCATTTGTCTCCTTTGCTGGAAAGCCATAGCATACATGTTCTGGTTTGGCAAATACACATTTTAGAGGGGACAAAGTGGCAGAGGCAGACAGTGTGATATGGGAGTTCCTGATACATGTGGCAAGTATTATGTTGGGCTCTCTCAATGTTTAACAGGAGTTGCGTTGCCACAGGACTGTGTCTGTAGCCAGAGGAACAGCATGGAGGTAGGGGATTCCTGTGGCCTTCTGCAGATGCCACCCAAAATTTTCCTGTATACTTTTGATCATATTTAAGTTTGAGGGGACATGAGCAGGAAATGTACACTTGAACCTCATGACCTAAAAGGAAACAAACAAGCTGTGGGAGCCCCCTTTTTACATCTGCTCAGGACTGAGATTAATGCTTCTTCCAAGAGCACAGGAAGCAGCCCTCTCGTGCGCAAAAATAACGTAGCAGTAACTCCCTGCGCCATTATTGAATGTCTGGGCGTGTAGATGGATGGACACCTCTCCCTCAGTACAGCTATAGCCAAAGGCAACCTCCGGATGGTACTTTCTAGAGAGCTCCCAAGAATGTGTCAGACTAGGGTGTCTGTAGGGCTAACTACATAAAATCCATATTGTTCATTACAGGTATTCCTAAGTCAGCCGAGTTTCAAGCTGCCTGCAAGTTTCTTCTGTCCATGCACCTGTCAAAATGCACCTAGAAAGCATCTCATCAAAACCATCAAAGACAAACCCTGGTTGTCATCTCTGGCTATCCAATTTGTCCTGTGGTGGTGAGACCAAGAGGTTACGCAGAGGTCCAGGACCATTTCTATACAGTAAGTAAGTGGGTACTTCCCCTCTGAAAAGCACCAGCAGGGTTGTCTTGAGGCTTGCTAGAAGGGTCTCCAGTAAGCAGGGAGCATAGGCAGGTGGCTATTTTGCCTCAGGGCCTTCCTAGGGGCCACAGTAACTGTAGCCTCAACTATGCAAATCCTGGTAGGGTTTGACTACGCCTCATTGTAATGGAAGGGGGTTGTTGGGCCTCCTCTTTCTTCCTTATTCCTTCTCTCCCCCCCCCACCTCTCACAAAGCAGCCACAGTCAAGATACTCTATTAAACAGTTTACCTCAGTATATTCAGTTTCATAACTACATTTTAGTCCTGTTTCAGATTATATTAGCAGAGAAAAACAAGAAAGATGTGTTAGCTAGGCAATAGATAGATTGCAAAACAGTGTGAAGACCGAGGCACACATTTACGTTCCCTTTATCTGAGTAACCTGGAATGCTATGATACAATGGTCTGAAAAAGAATGATGATTTAAAATCCTCTTCTTTAAGCTATTACAGATTTTGTGCTTAGTGTTGCCATGTTAGTGCTGTCCCCTAGACAAGTGTATTTAGCCTGTTAATACTTATTACATGCATTAATATTTAATCTATTCTACTGGAAAATGAACAAACAATACACAAATTAGGCATTTCTTGCTTTCCTTTTCAAGAAGGGGAAAAAAAAAAGAAAAAGATATCTACAGTAAGCAAGTCAGAACAAACTGATACAAACCTGCCTGATACAAGCAAGGACAGTTTATCAATAGGTGTTTTTCCTTGCACAGCGTAACAGTGCTCTTTCTCCAAAGTAACCACTTCTGCATCACAACACAAGACAATCTTCCTATAGACAGTTAAGGAAATTCCTAGAGGCTGAAAAAGAGCGCTGTAGAGTTCCTGAAATTCTTTGTCAAAGGACACACTCCGAACTTGGTAGGTAACATAAATGAACTGTACGAAGCATATAGCAAACAGTATAAAGTTCCAGGAGAATATATCAGCAGCACAGACATCCAGCCAAGCCCAAACAGAAGAGCAGAGAAAGCCCAGTCCAAGCAAACTGAAGACATAGAGTAGCCCGAAGAATCCACTTCCACCCATGAAGCCAACAACAAAGAGAATACTAGCTAGATGGTAGATAGATCCCTCTGCCTCTTGCTTCCAAGTTGTGCAGGTAGGATGTGCATATATCAGGCTTTCCCAAAAACTTGCATTTTCTCCCATGGCTGGACTAATTTCTTGATTCAGCTGAATCTTTATTATTATTATTTTTATTTATGCAGTACAGCTAGAGGGGTCCTTTGCTTTTCCATCCTTGCAACCTCTGCTCAATGATCATATAATGTCATGGTCTCTTTCGGTAGTGATGTTGCACTTAAGATCTCAGGCAACTAGGAAGCTAATGTTCTCAGAAGGCAATGCCGTTTCTCATCAGTTCACACGTTGTCTTGACTTTGGCTGTGTCATCTGTAGTTTTATCTGATCTGGATAAGTGAAGAAAAGAGGTATTACTTATAAAATGATTTTCAGCAGTTAAACCCCAGCAAAACTTTTATTGTCTAAAGCCACAGACTGCATTGCAATCATTCAATTTCCCAGGTAACTCAACCCAGTGATTCCAAGATCAAACCTTTTATTCATTCAGCTGAAGATCATGTCTTTGCATTTATGAACCCTGCAGGTCCAACTGCACCTGGATCCATGTGAACACCTACACAAAATCCAAAACATGCTGTGACAAGTGTTTCCACAGCTTAACAACTCACTGGAGAGAAAGTAGTAACATCTGTTGGTTTTGAATCTGCCACCTACCAGTCTCATTTAATGCCCTACTTCGTTCTTGAACCAGAAGAGGCAATGAACACTCGTCCCTTGTTCACTTCCTCCTCACTTCCACTCAGGATTTCTGTTGATCCACCTTCCTTTTCCTCCTTTTCCTTTCTGTTATCATTAATGACAACAGCAAAGCTGCTTTGTCCCCGAAGACAACAGAATACATCCCCAAACATCACAGAAAGGGAAACCCAAGTATTATGTGGGATGTTCTTTCCTACTCCAATGACAGGCAAAAAGCTGTCATGTACAAGGAAGACTACATAGCTTATAGGCAGCTTTATACAGATTATGTTAATAGAACTTGAAGTGAATAAGTCATCCTGCAAAATACTTTTCAAAAGGCATTTACAGATCAATTTTACAACATTCGAAGTTCTCCTCATATAATTCCATGCTTTGAGCACATAATTGTATTGTTTAACACTTGTAATGGTAAACATGCTATTTTTTTCATATTTCAATATATTCCTAAGTGTTTAAGAAAAAAATAAAATACACAACAACTGAGAAGCAAGAGAACAACAGAATAAAAGAAATAAAAAATAGCTTTCTATGCCTCTCTTCTAAAGTAACAATACACTTTGCAATGTGAGATTAGAAGCAGTAGAAAATGCAAAACTAGAGCCTATCAGTAGTGTAATCAGAATTGAAACCCACTGAAGTCTTTAGATGTCTGTTTCTTTTCCTGGTAAAACAGCAGGGAAACTAACAAAAATCTGCTATTTAAATTATTAACTTCTCTAGCATATCAAATGCAGCTACTTTTTCCAAGAGCCACAGAAGTCAATACTTAAAAGAAGTACTATGGGTGCACTGAAGCAGCCAGCATCTTTCAGCAGGGCTTTCAGTGTTGTTTTTACTGTGTCATATCTCAAAGATTCATAGAGGAAAGCCATGTCATATTTCCTAGCTTTAATTCCTTTAAGTTTATCCAAAACCCAACACTAATTCCATGATTCAAAACTACTAATGCTAAATAAARCCATACAATCCAAAAGAACTGAGTGGCAGAGTTTAGAAGAAAAGGTTAGGAGGAAACCTTTCCCTCTTTGGGAATGGGGATAGGAATGTCACTGGCCAGTAAAAATAACATTGCTAAAGAGCAAGGCATCTTTCTGAAGTAAAGGTGCTCAATATCCAGCTTTAGTGGAAGAACCGGCATTACAAGAATGAGCTACTTTGTAGCTATAAGCTCTGCTGTTGTCTCTTGACCCAAACTACAGGCATACCTCGGAGATATTGCGGGTTCAGTTCCAGACCACCGCCATACAGCGAATATCACAATAAAGCGAGTCACAAATTTTTTGGTTTCCCAGTGCATATAAAAGTTATGTTTACACTATAGTGTAGTCTATTAAGTGTTCACTAGCATTATGTCTAAAAAAACAATGTACAAAATGTGACACAGAGACATGAAGTGAGCACATGCTGTTGGAAAAATGGCGCCAATAGACTTGCTCGACGCAGGGTTGCCACAAACCTTCAATTTGTAAAAAAAGCAATATCTGCGAAGCACAATAAAGTGAAGCGCAATAAAATAAGGTATTCCTGTACTATTCTCTGCCAATAGAGCCATTGTAGGAGCCTGCCTGGAGGTAGGATTTAGCCCTTTGACAACGGGGGTTCAGAAGTGGATCTGCTACAGAGAAGTTACCTAGGCATGGCAAGAGCGTAAGGAATTGTAGGTAGTATTGCTATGACCAAAGGGTAAGATTTTTGAGCTGAAAGAAGATAAAATTGGTGCAAAACAAACATATGGTTCCCAGACCTTCTGTTCTGAATCCATTCAGCATTTCCATTGCACTGTCAAAGTCAGCTGCAGAAGTTTTTTTTTTTTTAATAGAATCACTGATAACACTGTCCCAATTTCTGACTATTGTTAATACTTCTACTCTAGTACCAAAATTTTGCTTCAACCAGTTCTCATAAACATCCTAATTTCTACAAAAAATTCAGTGTGTTGAATGAGATCATGACTGACATGTTACGTAGGAAGCTTCATGCATGCCACAAATAAAAACACTGTGGGCCTATACTATAACCTACTTTCTATTACCATGTAAAAGGCCCATTGCATGACAAAATTTCACAAAATCTATATTCAATTTTCAATTGCCTTATAGCTTTCATAGTCAACCTATACTTCAGCTCATAGAATTGCTGTAAAATGTCTGTTTATGACAAGATGGGTCAAAATAATTTGGGAGGAACAAAACACCATTAGAACACAGATACAGAGTCATTATATACAAAATCAAAGCCATGGAAAAATTTTCCTATATTTATAACTGTTTGTATTTGAAATCTATCTCGAAAAACCACTGTATGGAAAATTCCCATTTATTTCAGTAATTTTGCACAATGAGAACTTTTACAATAAAGTACTGTACTGCAGCATCACCCAGGCTGTAGAGAACATCCCTCTATCAGGACAAGAAGAAAGACAAATAAGAAAGGCGAATGTTAGCATGGAATATAACTTCATCAACATGACACTCTTCTGAGCTACTTAAGGGAGATGACTGCAAATGACAAAAGTGCATTTTAGAGGCTGATTCAGGCAACAACAAACTCTCTGGAAACACTGATGAAAACTACTGCTAAATGGAAATGGCTTCTCAGGGCTACAGTGAAGAGCAGGCATGCTTGCTGCTAGTGAACTACAGGCAGAAAGAGAAGAGTTTACCTGTTTTTATCATGAAAGTATTCTAAGAGTTGGAAACCAAAAATTATTGGCAATTTTTTTTGTTATGAAGTACTAAACAGAGCAGAGAGTATGTATCGACATGAGGATAGTACAAAAATTATTTTGTTAGGTATTTAGTGCTACATAAGGCCTTTCACATTTTTCACATTTTAGACTCTCAAGGGCTTCAAAGCAGTCACTGTAATTATGCCATTCATATACTGCAGGCATGGGGAAGAAAGAAAACAAACAAAAAAGGCCAGCTGTGGTACTAAATGTGAGTCATCCTCCACTGAGAGCCCATCTACAAAGTGCCTACAACAACACTGCATTTCCAAGTTTATAAGTACACAGATGGGACACCATCACTGCACTGAGAAGCTTTTATTTTCTTAGTCAAATGAACCAGCAAAGTTAGCATGCCAATTGATTCTGGCCTTGTTTGAAACACCAGTTTAGCTATCCTATCTGCGATGAACAGTTATTCCTATAGTTTAATTTGACGGTGATGTCAGGCAAGCTTCAACAGAAGAATGCATTTAAAGAAGGTATCTTTGATTATAAACTTGCAGAACTGTATTTTCCCCAAGTAAATGTCAGAATACTTTCTATTCTGCCACCTGCTCGAGGAAAAGAAAGCATGCCTCACACAAGTCTGTCTCAGACCCTGGCTGCAGAGCACAGTCCCTGTTATTTGACTACCATATTCAGAATAACACGAAACAAAATTGACAACTGTAGGCTGCTGGACCCAGAGATGCATGGAAAACATCCTCCAACTCAGACAGAGGACATACCTTGCTGATACAGGCTGAATTGCTGAAACACTTCTGGATGTTTTACCCTGCCACACACCCCACTGTCTTCATCAGGAACTAATGAAGTGCTGAGCAAGAAAAAAAAAATAAAAAAATCAACATACACCACTAGAGAGGCAATGTATAGTTGCATGGAATTAATTAAGACAACAACATTTCTGAAAGAACTAAGCTGTTAATCAGAAAGTGATAAAATTAACAAGTTTGCTGGAGTTTCAAAGCAGTAAATGGAATATTTCACAGACATTCTCCAAAATAAATAGCAGCCAGCAATTTAAAACTTCATATAAACAGTATATTAAAATAGCCAAAAGTAACAGAATGGTAATTTAAATGCAGAACCCCCCCATGGACTTTTCTCCATACACTGCAGCATTCCCACAAAGAATTACCAATTATGTAAATTATAATTTACTTAAATAAATTTAGATTTCATCCCATTTTGCCATTGACAACTCTATCCCATCTCTGAGAAGCTCTGAGTGTTAGTTACTCTCTGTGTTTGAATCAGAAGAATAATTTTTGAAAAACACCCTAAAAACCCCGATGCCGGGAGCAGCTCTCCCTTCAGTCTTTTCACTGAAGACAAAAAGCAAAGCTATTCAGACCTTGAATACACTATCCTTTAGTTATCTTACACTAAGTATTCAGCCAGAAAGCCCTCAGGACTTTTATAGTGCACGTTGACAAGACTTGGAGCCGCACATACTGATCAGGTAGCCAGCTTAGATGAACTACATTGTTTGCTACAGATGTGGAACCACAAAGGAAGATTTTTCCTTTACAGAATATACACTTCTATGTACAAAACAAGATGATGCTGGATTTAGCAGGATTTGTCTCACTAATTTTAGACATCTGCAATATAGATGTTTATATATATATATATATAAGCTAGTGGCCATAGACTGGCTTGGCAGTCAAAGATGGTGCTCCAGCAACTAAGAGGGGAACCCAATGGTCAGATGTGAATATCCAGCCAAGGAGGACGGCCTTGACATCCAAGGGCTTCAAAAGTGACTGCCTCTGAGGACCACCCATCTAGACAATGGGCAAGTTACATCTAGTGACAGTGACCAGTGGTCTAGCCATCAGTTAGATGTACAAATACAAGCTGCTCCTTAATTTTAGCAAATACTTCCCCTAACTTACCGTAACATTTTCTTCAGCAAATCCATTACAGTATCCCTTCAATTTCCCATTACATCTCTGAAATCTGCTGTGTGCCCTACTAATGACACATATTTCTCTTAATGGTGGTTTAAGTAGCACACTCCCCGCAAGCTACTGTCCTTCATCAGTTGTTCACTTAGGGTTAGATACCCGAAGGGACTTAAACACCAGCTTACAATTAAGGATTTGATTGTCTAACTCATACAGTGCACGGAGGAGGTATGCACCTACAGACAGGTATGGCTATGTACCTATAGACAAGTATGGGCAGATAAACAAGCTATTTTGAGCAATGAACTGACCTTGGCATTACTCTAGGCTCAAAGCATGCATACAGCAATGGGACACTAGTAGGACAATAACTAACAACATAAGCTTGTATCCTGGCTTACTTCATATGACTTCATATATCCTATATATCTTATCCATATGCTTCATATATCCTAGGGAGAACAATAATTACAGTTTTGGAAAACAGTATTTTCCTAATGAAATGCAGTTCTGTTCAATGTAGAGAAGACTACGGTAATATCACCACAAACCGTAACATCTATTATAGGGAACAAAAACAGGAGGAAGAAGGAGGAGGAAGAGGACTACTCAATCCAGCAGATAAAGATAGAAAGATAATCAGTCACTATAAAACTAGACATATTCAGATTACAAAAGTATGCAAGCATACACCGCAAAGGTTATTAATTAATGGAATGGCTTTAAAAATTGCCTTTGCTGGGAATTTAAGAAGTCAGGATGCTGTCTAATGCCTAATATAAATCTGGACATGGTATCATTCAAGAAGGAATTGATTTGCTACGGACCTATTTTTTATTCTACAGGAAGCCAGACTAGACGATCACAATGATGTCTTCTGGACTTTTGTTCTAAGCTACTTAATGTAAACAAGATTTATATACCTAGAAAGCTAAGTAGCTATTCTGCCCAATGAAATTGAGAAGCCTAGCTTAGATACCAGCTAAGAAGCTACTTCAGGTAATACAAAACACTGAAGACAGATGTGTCTCTGAAATTATTCCTCACACACAGACCTTCCAACAGGAACATCCAACCACGCGGAGCCAGAATCCCTTCCTGAGACGATGGCAATGTTTTTCAAAGAACAAAGCAGGATGTTTACCAAGGGATGCTTTACCATGAAGCATGCATGCAGCGCTGGGAGCTGAGCCTCAGGCTCCCCAGTCTCCTCTGCACCCAAAGCAAGCGTGGTGGTGCAGCACGGGGCAGACTTGTCTCTTCTCTGCACACCACCATGGCTCCAGCAAGAAGGGCAGGATGCGGCCCACCTGCACAAGCTGAAAGCAAGTCATTTGGGGCACCCTCGTGAGGCAGGGAAAATGGACTTGAACTTCCTTGAGGAAGGAACCTACCTCACGTCTTGCCTCTGAGACCAGCACTACCGATACACACTATATCACTTTAGAGGTAAAGCACCTTAGGCCTTAAGAGAAGCAGTTGAACTGAGCCCTTCCAGTCACTCTGGCACCAGTGTGGCTGCCCAGGCTGCAATTACTGAGTTGGACCTGCACCCGCAAAGCACCCAAATTAAGTGAAACTTTTGCAGAGAGCAATTGCTCTGGGAAAGCTCAAAGTTGGGGCACTTCCAAGCATCCGTGTCATTTCAGTGCCTTTAGGGCAGCACCAAGGAAAAGCAGCAGCCAAGTGGGATTTTTTTCTGGGCCAAAACTCTGCTGTCAGCAAGCATTTAGGCTCCTACGTTCAAAGGTTGTCAACCAAAAATCCCCTTCAGTCAGCTGTTGCATTAGAGATGCCCCAATTCCATTTTTACTTTGAAGTCACTGGCTAATGTGAATGGCCCACCGACAGCATGAGGTTGCTAAGCGGTTGTCCTCATCACCCAGCGAGCCCTGACTTCTGTCTTCTTGCTGCAACCTATGCACAATTCTTTTCGGCAAAGTGGAAAAGCTTTTGCAGGAGGCTTTTAATAGAACTTTCAATTCACTGACCTTGTTTGGATGCAGCTAGGATGGAGCGAGTCTACTCATAATTTGCTTAAATCCCTAGTAATCTTTTTAAGAAGTGGAAAAAAGTGGGAGTGGGGAAGGAAAAAAAAACAACACAGCAACACAGAATAGTTTAAGGTTCATTAGAAGYGCTGCATACAGGGAAGCTGCTATTATTTATTCTTTAAATATTTAAAGACCAGCTTACTATACACAGATTACAGCACCTGAATGATTGCTCATTTATCACTGTAAAATACATAATGCAATCCTCTGTGGTTGCAAAACCAATATTGAAGATGCTATCTATTTTTTCCTCTAGACAATATCTGATAAGAAAAAGCATTACAGGGTTTTTTTTCAATTTGAATCAGAACTGATGAACTGTAAGAATATGGGGTATTCATGCCAAACTAATAACAATAATTCTTTTTTTTTACGCTCTTTTAGGGCTAGGAGACAAGAATATAGAAAGGCAGTCAGAAAATTTTAAAATTTTGGCAGAGTAGATTGCTAACACTTGGGAAAATTAGAGTAAGGCTCTTGTATATTAAATAGTATTGGCCAAATAATAATAGAGTGTTTCTGTATTATATATTGTTATATAATAAAAAGGACAAAGTGAAGCACAAGCTCAGTCTTTTCTACAGTTCAACTTCTAAATGAATAAAAGAGAAAGCAGCTACTGTGCATATTTCACAAGTGTTTTAAAACTATGTTAATGAACTACAGTTGAACCCTACAGAATCCAGCTTAAATGAGTTTATGTGATGCAGGAGAGCCTCTGGAAGAAAATGTATTCCCATGTAACTAACCATGTGACATGAACTTCATTTCCCAACACAGAAATAAACACAGAGGCTTGGGCTGTCACAGTACACCTGGCCACAACACTGGATTACCATATTACAGAAGACTAGTATCATTAGCTGTGCATGCAAACACATAAATGGCATGCTGAGTCATGAAATGCTGCACTCCTGGACCCCAGGGGCTCTAAACATAGCAAAAGGTAGCAAGGATGTCCTAACGTGGCTGCCAAAATGATTTATCTTCGCTGGAGGGATTGGGGTTTGAGGTACAGTTCTAGCTTGTGCTTTACTGGAACAAGTGTCATATGGCTTTACGTACAGAACGGTGCCACACAGAAGCATGCAGCACACACAACACTGGTTCAGCATCACTTTCATTAGTCTTCTATCTACAAGAGCCAAAATACTCTTAGTTTCTTAGTGTAACAAAAATCACAAACTGCGACTGTGTGCACCATACAATAAATACTACATCTAGACTTTTTGTGCGACAGAGGCATGGCCAATTACATGCACTGCATTATCACCTAGAGACACTGAGCACAGATCATTTATGCAAAGTAGTGTACACACATTTAAAAATGATAAAATACAACCTCATCTCTGAAGAGCCTACAGACTTAATAAAATAATTAAATGTAGTTTCATCTAACAACCCTTTTCTAGAATCCTTAATAAAGTCTGTGTTCTCAACTTTCATAAAAGGTTTTCCTTCAACAAAACTTGCCTTCAAAATTAATTGTATCACATTTCCTTCTGTTTTAATACCTATTCTTCTTATAGGCATTTGCAGTGTACTTGCTATTTTGCAGGCAAGACACTGTCTTAAAAACACCCCCTTGAAATTTTACGCTACTTTGTTATTTGGCACCATACAGAACTTTGTGGAAAGCCTGAACAGCAACAGTTCTGCAGACGTGGAAACCCTGTCTTATTCTGCTGTGGTCAGTGAAGACATTTCTCCTTGCATGTATACAATCATATTCCCATTAATCAACAAAATGGAAAGGAGCCCAAATTCTGGAAGCCAGATTTCATCAATGACATCTTTATAACACTACCAGGTGGCTCTATGATTCAATATTACAAGAGATCAGCTATATAAAATGTTTGCCCATAAAGTGATTGACAGCTTAAATGCAACCCAAAGCTTTACAGAACAGCTGAAGGAAACGTGGTAAAATATTACAGTTGGAAAAATAGTGTTTTGTGTTGCTTGTAGCTGTTTCTTTGCTAAGAAACAACTGCAAATACAAAAACAAATCTTAATTTCAGGGTTCATCTGCTCCTGTTATTTGTTGAGGGTGAGAGAGAAGAATCCAATAACTGTAGTCAGTGAAGCAAACTGCGAGCAAGTGGGAGAAAACTCTGGCCTCGAGCTGGTTTTGTGGAAGTACTGCTACCTCCCAAGTTCGCGATTGCAAGAGCAGGCTGGATTGCACCTGAAGAGAAGCCAGAAACCACTCTTTCTTAAGAAATAATCCCCCAAGCAGATATATATATATATAACAGAGAGCCTTATTTCGCGCAGGCATCCTGAGGCAGRAAGAGCAAGGCAGCACACCGCACTCCTTCATAAAGGATATATTTTAGGAGGCGGCACAAAGCTCCCCAGCTTCCAACACACACCGCATTCAGGCACTTCGGCTACAATGTCGTTACTGCTCTTTATTGCCAGCGGGAGTTTTTGGGGAGAGGAGCACGCTTCTCCGCGAAAGCCGGGAAGAAACCGCCGGGAGCCCCGTCGGGGCCGCTCACCGGGCGGCTTCGCTCCCCGCCAGAGCCCGCACCGGGAAGCCCGCGGCGCCGGC
>NW_020448642.1:357460-376130 GCF_003343035.1 Apteryx rowi
TCCCGCCGCCCCGAGGGGCTGCCGGGGCGCGGGGGTCCCGCGGGGGTCCCGCCGGCGCCCTTGCAGCGGCCGCGGGCCTCTCCTCGGGGGCTGCGGAGCCAACGAGCTCGTCTGCGAAACCCGAGTGTCCCCAAAAGTGCCGTGTTTTATTTCCCACGTCCTTAGCTGTGACTTGCAGGGGGAGGGGGAAAAAAAGGAAAGCTTTGAGGCAAACCGAAAAAGACACCTTTCGTGTTGCTGTCTTGGGTTGTCTGCAACTACTGGGATGCAAATAAGTAAAGATATAATTTTCTTCCTTTTCACCTGCTCACCCCGGTGGCGTGTTTCTTTTGAAATGTGTTGTGGAGGTACAGGGTTGTTGTCGATATGTGACTAGTGCTTCTGTTTATGTACAATCTTCAGTTATTTCATTTCAGAACAAACAAATGCTTCACTGGGAATATAGTTAAAAGTGTTGGTACAATGTCAATACAGAACCCTTTTAATGTGCTAGCCATAAATTTGTTCTGGTGATCACTTTGCATCTTGGGGAAATACAGTTTATTGATTGAACAAGACAGATTACAATTACAAGTTACTAATATACGAAAATCACTGCGTGGCAAATGCAGAGCTCCTGGTATGGCAGAAGCTCAATAACTCAATCCTGTAGTATGAGCGGTACTTATCTTTTAAATAGTGAGCCCAGAGACCCCGCTGTGCTGTCCAGCGGCCAGCCCTGAGGACACCACGTGGGCTGACACCCCCATCACACAGCCAAGCGATGCACCGGCATGACCCTCCACAGAGGTGAAGGGACTGAGCAATCTGTCCGGCGCTAGAGATACAAGGATTAGGGCCTTCATTAGCAACTTTCAGAGTTTTTCCCCCAAGACGTTTCTTTTTTTTTTTTTTTTTTAGATTTTTAGCTCCAGATTTACCAGAGGAGAAGACACTTGAACTCTCTGAATAATTAGTTCTAAAACTTGAGAAAACAAATACCCAGAATTGTATTACCCAAAGCTACCTTGAGTTACATATATTCAAAACTTCATTATCTGATTGTAGGACTTATTATTTTTGTGAGACAGAAGTCTTTTATAAATTAATCAAGTATGTATTAAGGTTCTTATACTTAATTAAACATTCGAAGGTTTTGCAGTGTCTCTTGAAATCCTTAACCCTGCAGACATGCTTTGTGTGTGATATTGTATAACTTCCTTAATTGTAGCAGTTTCATTTGAGAGATTTCTTCACTAGCAAACCTGGGGCAGTGCTGATTCACATTGTTTCTCTTTCTCTTCTTTGTACTTGTGTGGAGTTGAAGGCACCTGATCACTTATTCAAATTCATCCCCAATTGCCTTAGGCATAAATTCACCCAATACATTTATTTTTCGTTGAGCTGATAGCAAATGGGACAGAGAAATAAATAATAAAAAAAGAATTTCTAAATTCTTTATTTGACCTACTTATCAGATGAGATTACATTATTGTAATACATCATTATTAGATCATTTAAAATATGTTCCTCATAATCTTTATCATAAAAGAAGCAAGAAAGTCTAGTAGATTTTGATGACATATCTGTGAGATACTTTTGGCAGTGTATTTAGTTGCAAGCAAAAATCAAGTCATAATTCTCCACAGAAATATAGATCTCCTCTAATAATTCCTATTTTTCTTAAATCAACTCTATATCAAATATTCTCTAACCATTTTAAGACTGAAATTGCATATGACCTTCTAAATTTAGCCTGGCTGTATTATGAATATGTTACTTTAGTGTTCATTGCAGTTTAGAGAAGTATGTACTTGAAGAATAACATAAAAAGACAAAAGGTCAAAATGAAGTACTGATACACTAGCAAAGTAGTCACTGTCTGAAATGCTTTTTAATAAGCCTTAGAAAAGGCTTAGAGCAGGGAATGATTTAGGCAAGGATTTTTAAGTCAAATGTGATTTGAGAAGTCGCATTGTGACTACTTAAAGGGACCTGTTCCTAAAAATGGTTGGCATTTATCTTTGAAAATCCGGCCAGGATGAGAGATCCAAGGGAGCAATAATAAAATGGCTAAACTGCCACGTACTCAGGAGAGACAAACACAGCCGAGCATGCTTCGAATCAGCCACTTGAGGGATCAGACTGCTCTTGAAATAATTGAAAACACTTGTGCTTTTTTACATAAAATGATGCTTTTTTTTAGAAGGTCAACTAGTATAATAAATGCAAAACCAAATTATAACCAATATTATTCTTTGCAACAGTACGGCGTGATATAAAGGTCACACTTAAAGGTAAACTTATAAAAGAGACTGTGACAAAACTCGGAAATCCAGTCTTGGGGATGGAAAGCTGTTGGAGATGTTCAGGCCCTAGGTCGAGGAGGAGGCACGGCTACGGCAAACGCACTGCGTGGAGGGTGCAAATGCAACAGGCCAAACTGCCAGCAAAGGCCGGCTATAAAGAGTGGCAGAAAACAGGAGATCAGTTCAAGCTGGGCTGAACGGGGCGGCCGTGGCAGGAGCCCCCGGCACTGGCAGGTGCCTGGGGGGCTCCCCGGCCCAGGGCCACGGCTCGGGGTACAACTTCACTATCCGCAGCATGGTCCCATCTATTTCCCAGGTTTTATCCAGTGACTGCTTCAGGAGGGGCTTACAGCATCAGGCAGTTTCCCTCTCCATTGTCCCTAGGTAATTTATTTTTTTACTCTGAAGCGAAGTAATGGTGTTTCCTATATCATGCTGAACTCTAGAAGGTAGAAGTTATCGACAACTATGTTTAGGGGGAGAAGACTTTTTTTATGTTCTTATACTCTTTTAATGCTTAATAAATCTTTACTGCATTTTTTCCTTCCCTGAATTGTCCTTGGTCAATAAAAATAACTTATGAAGCAGGGGGATATGGTAGCAGGTAGCATGATGAATTATCTCTTTAAGAAGCAATGCACTTTTTCTCTGTGGATGTAATACTGTACTTTCCAGGGAGTCACAAGAGGGCAATATGTAGGAAATCTTAGGCATTTTCAAATGAAAATTAAACTCTTTATGCACTTTGAAAAGGCTTTAGCGGACTTTTATAGCGGAGGTCTCCTACAGACCCCTCCCCCCCTTTATTTGTGGGTTACGCTCAAGTAAGAAGAATCAGGACTGCATTTGGGTAGTAAGCTAGCTTTTACAAGCAAGGCATAAACCAAGGCATGTCACAATACAGTATAATCCTCTAGTTCATATCATAGGCAGCCTGCAGAGCCAAACAAAATTCAAATTGGGAAACTTTTTAAAATGCCATTCAATTAACAGCATTCCCTGTCAGGTACAGATAAAATAGTTATAATTTAAGCAAGAGTTTCTTTATGCATCAGTCAAATAAGATGCTAAATAGTTCCTTTAAGTTTTTATCTTTTTTTTCTTTTAAAGGCTTTCAGATAGTAGAATTGGAATCGAATATCCTCAGCTGCACTTCAGGTGGAAAGCGTGAGATGCTTCTCCACCCAGGCTGTCATAAATAAGAGCGTGCAGGATATTGTTCCCCGACCAAGGGACTTCCCATGTGGAGGCAGCCGACTGCAGAGAAGGGGATTCCTTCCTCAGCCTGGATCTTCCTCACCTGAACTCATTTCAGACACCAGCATCTAGAAAAGCCCAAGGAAATCCCTAACACGGGATTTCACTATAACAAAGATATGAGTCAAAATCCGTGACTGCTGCTCACAGAGATGTTTAAATTCACTCGGTGAGTTTTTGGCTTTAGGCTTGTGGTAGGACCCCCTCTTTGGTGCCTGTGTGTGGCCAGACTTGCTCTGCTCCAGGGGCTGCCACAGCCGTCGCTGAGCTCAATCAGTGCACCTGACTGAGGGGGTCCGGGGGGGACATTGGGCACATGCAATGCCAGCATCACTCGTGCGCAGGGGGCTGAGCCTGGCACAAAGTTCAGCTGTCGTCAAATCTAGAAGGCAGAGAAGGGCTGGCGATTTCTTTGGGCCAAGAAAGAGGGTGCAAGGAACATGTGGGTTGAAAGCCCAGTGCTTGGGGCGCTCATGTGGGAGGGGAAAGACCTGTGTTTTCAGTCTTGTTCTCAAGGTTGTTTCCACATTACATCTGAATATAATTTAATGTCTGGTACAGAAACAATTTAGGGAGTTAGCACTAAAGGTGGACTTCCCACTTCCAGGGACGAGAGCGTCATAACCACTATGCCATGGAGTCGCTGTCYTTCTCAGACATAATCCATGAGAATCCATTAGAGAAGTGTCTCCAGTCCTGGAGATACTCATAATCCAGCCCCGTGGATTATGAGTATCTCCAGGTATTCAGAAACTGTAAAATATAGCTCACTAAGTGCTCATATGGCAAAAAGGAGACATAGGTTTGAATTGTTCCAGACTTCCACCTTCTTGGGTGAGTGCTTTGACTACCACACTGTCACATAAAAGGTTGGTGGCCCACACCAGGCAGCGATGCATCTGAACTGCAGCTCTGTGAGAGCAGGAGATTCACGAGGTTGAAGTTTATATGCCTGCAGAGCTGTAGTTCACAATCCACCCCTGAAGTAGGGTGTCTGCTCAGGACTGAGAATCTAAAAAAAATAGTGTAAAACTAAAAACTCTTCAAAGCATTATGTAACTGCAAAAGACATCCATGGTGAAAATTAAAATATTTTATTATAGTCAGACAAATAAAGCAGATGCTGTCCATCACTATGTTTAAAGGCTCTTCAGACACAGAGATGTTCTCTGATTTCAGATTAATACTCCTTCTTGCTAAACTTCTGAGTTGTCATCAGCCTCCTACTAAATGTTGTCAGAAAAAGGAAGGAAACCTTTAATTTCCAGCCTAAGCTTTCATTTCAGATATCTTTGTAGTTACATAATGTTTTCAATTGCTTTTAGATATACAGTCCTTATTTTTAACTTCGTACTCTCACTGCTCATTTTTCTTTTTCACCTTCTTCCAGCTCTCTCTTCATCTCTTCCCAGAAGCCTCCTGTCTCAATCCTTACCAGTCAAGCTATTTTCACAAGCATTGTCATTAAGAATAGATAAAGGTCTTTTAAATAAATGATTATGTTTGCTTAGAAGGATTCAAATGACCAGTGTACCGACCAATACAAGAATTTTGATTGGCTAGGGAAGTCCATCTTTTTCTTAAAACAAGTTTGGACTAACTCAGAGCTACACCAATTTTAGTTAACACTCTTACAGTATTATTTAACACTTGCTTCATCTGCTGTAGCTCTCATTCTCCTCAGTGTTAAGAAGAGGTAGCTACAGAAAAAGTATTATATTAATCCCAGTGAGAAACAACGGATATCCTATGTCATCAAGTGCTAGCAGTGAACAGAACCAAGTTAAGCCTCCCTAACAGGCAGATTTGCCATAAAAACCCCTCTGGAAATTAAGACATATGACTCAGAATTTGTCAAACAAAAAGCACCCTCTCCAAACCAAACTTTTTACCTTGGAGCATTCAAAGAGAGAAAAATCACACAGCATAGGAAATCCCTGCTTGCTCCACGTAGGTGCAGAGCACTGGCACAGCGGTGTCAGGAATACTGGACTGCAATTCCCACAATCTGTCTGTATGCTGCACACACTGAAGCTCACCTGTGCTGTTGGGGGGCTAGCCAAAATTCATTGCAAATGCCTGTCCTTACATATAGTTGCATTAGTTTAGGTCTAGACTTATCTGCTGAGATTGCTATCAGAGATACTAAGTTGTGGGGCTGACATTCATTATGCTTATCATATTTTGGGTCTGAATGGTGGTTATGAATAGAAAAAGGACTTTATTCTTGTAAATACAAGTTCCTAGTATTACTAACTATATCCGTCATGATCACTATTCTTGCATTTTGCTACAGACACACAGCTTTGCAAAGAAAGCCAGAGATAGCAAGGATGCCGTTATATTTAATTCAAAGGTATAAAAATAGTAAATGGATTCTTTTGAGTGTTCACTTTATTATGTTGCTAATGAATTATAAAATGTATATCATCAAAATAAATATTCTTGAAATTGCTTCCTAATGAATCACTTAGACAATGTGCCTATTCAGTTGTGTCAATGATTGATTATATTCTTGCCTCCTTCCTGGAATACAAATGCTTTTATTAAAGCAATCTGAAGACAGTAAGACAACAGACTCATTCTTATGGTCATTCATTCAGTTGCGGATTGATAGAATATTCCTTCAGCATTTTTAGAGGGTATCTGAACAGCTGCAAGTGGCTATGACATAAATGAAAGTTCATGTCACCTTAAGTGGAAGGAGATGGAAGACATTCTATTCATCCAGTTTTAGCTTATCAGTGCACAGTCATTAAATACTAATATTATCTGAGCAGTGTGATAAATGCAGAGTGTACCATGCCAGCAACAGGCATTATCAGATGGGAGCCTTTTTACAATGTTCTGATGCATGGAGGTGAATTATTCCAGAATATTAAACATTTCATTAGTTCTCAGCTTTGAGCTATGGCTTTAAAAGTGGCCAGCCTCACAGACAAAAATCATAATCACTAAATACACTACTTACCAATCGGGATTTATGAAGCTCAGTGACTGCCACTATGAAACAGCCTCAGCAATCTTTGTATAGGTGTCATCGTTTTTGCAAGCCTAAAAGGCAGTTGCTTATTTGCATAATGGCATTCATACCATTGCTGAAAGATTAAGATTGATTTAATGAAAGTGGTTATGAGCAGGGAAAATGCTTTTGCACTGAATTTAAATAAGTAAATCCTGAGTTTAGGTATTCCTTTCTGGCTGCTTAGCACGAGACACACAGAAAATGTTGAGTGCCATCCTTTTCTTGGCACTAATGGACTTCATATTAGTGGAAATAATTAATGATGTTGGTTTGTACACCAGCTTATTTAAGTGTCAGTAACCAGGTTACTTCAATCTAGTAATTCAACATGGAAAAAAAAGAAGCACTAGAGGATTAGTTTAATATGTTTCATCTTTCATGATATGTAGCAACCAATTTACAGTGACAGGAAACAAGGAAGGGTAGAAGTTAAGCAGGAATCTACCACATTTGGCTATCAGATGGAGTGCTTCAGGGTGCAGAGATTAGCTAAAATTCAATGATGTTGAAGGGAAGACCAAAATAAAATTATTCCATTATGAAGCACAACCAGCCATAAAGGATCCATCCTTTAATATACACACTATTAAAAATATTTGATTCGAGTGAAAGTTTAGTAAAAAGGAATACACAGAGATATCTTGTACATATGCTATGGCAAAACAGAATCAATAACTTACAGAAGCAGATTTTAAAAATTTGAATATTTTCTAAATGTTTTGGGTGATAAAGAAAAGGCAACAGCATTTGAGCCAAAGCTGACTGAATCTGATGACAGTGGTCTTTTTCTTCGAAGTGCAACATTTACATGTGGGGAAAATGACATGTTAAAAAACACAGCAAAGAGAACTGAATTTCTTTCACCTATTAATATGCCTCTTTCTTGTTCAAACCTGCCTTTATTCTCACACACGCGGCTCACTGAATTTAATCTGGGTGAGCTTTCTCCAAACCCATTTTGGAAAAGCAAAGCCTTTCCCTGAGCTCAGGGGAGTTTAGATGCAGCTCTATACAAGGAAAGAGCTGCAGTGAGAGCTACTCAGCCACTTTCTGCCAATTCGGTTTTGTCCGTACCGCTAAGAAGCCTCCAGCTAAGCGTCCGGTGAGCAGCTTAGAGATACGTGAATTTTCTTGTGCTTCCCTCGTTCATTCAGGCACAGATCAAAAAAGATACAAGCGCTGAAGAGCTCGTGCCCTGGCTGTGTGCTGCAGCATCAGGGCGGCTGTTTTTTCCTCCAAAATACTGATCAGGAGCTTCCCTAGCACCAGGAAGCATCTGACTTCTGAAGCTTTCCAAAACAATCCATCCTTCATCCTCTTCACCTCCAGATGCTCTACCAGATCCTGCCCACACGTGGTACCAGGACCTACCCAGTAACACAGCCAGCAAATAAGCAAGAACTGGGTTAATGAGCTCCATTGTGCTTATGAAAACGTATTTCTGTACCATGGAAATCAGCCTGAGGTTGCAAACAAAGCAGAGTATGTCAGATTTGCAAGTATCGGTACTTCATGGTTTGGGGGCTTCTTTTCCCCAAACAGGATGCATGATACTGTGCTCACTGAATTATTCTGTTTCAGACCATAAGGCACATTTTCACTGTATTACCAGTACAAGAATATTACCAAACCAGTACAATGGGATGAAAAAATCAATAAAATAAGGGAGGATGGAGTTCACAATATATATACTATCATACAAGACACACATATTCAAGCTTAGAGAAGAAAATGAATAACAATCTAAATTCAATTTGGGGATTTCAGAAATAGTTTATTCCTTCTGGAAAGTGTCATCCACTTTAACATATTCTGTTATCTTCCTCCTCTTTATTAAGGATATTGTCTTTCAATTGAGTTAACTTTCCTAGTTGCTTAATGACTTGGAATAAGTATCTCAATTAATCCTTTTATAATCTGTCTGTTTTCAGCAAAGTTTGCCCAGACTAATTCATAGTATTTGAGGATTTTTTTTTTTCTTGAGTCTCCTCTGGCATTATCTTTACAGTTTGAGGTGTATGTTTTGCCTAACACATCTAGCCAAAAGAATAACACAAACATAATCCAATTGCAGATAGATAGGCTACAATGTAGGGTACATGGGACTGCTGTCAGAACTTAAGTTGGCCAGAAGTATTTGTGGAAATGACAGTTAAACTGTGTTTTAGAAGACTGGAAATTTGGTGTGGTCATCCTACTCATTAATATAGACTGTCTGCCAAAATGCCAGAAGACTATTGCACATAGGTATTAGTGCACACAAGTAATGAATGAAATGCTACTAAAGCTACATTAATTAATATGCATATTCCACATATGCAATTAATTGCATTAATTGCGTTGATTACATAAGCAGAACATTATGTTTAGAGTATCTGAGCATGGATAACATGCTCAAATACAACAGTGATGGACTGAATATGGAAACCAAAGTGGAGTAAATAGAAAAATGCTCAAATTTTTTATGTTTCTGTGCTAAGTAGTAGACACCTTTCTGAAGTTAACACGCATTGGCAGAAACATATTAGAGAGATAGCCAAGCTAACTTTTGACTACCTAAATCGCAGAGCTCTGAGCATGCTAATTGACTCTGCTAGGGTATCTCTATGCAACACTCAGTTGTAGAGTAGATGTATCTCTAGTTAATCTGAAGCTAACTCAGAGATGTATGTGCTAGCTCAGTCCTAGAGGCATGTAGAAGTTATGACCAGATGTTTTAGTGAAGTAAGGTGGAATCTACAGGGTTAATATTCTATTTTCATTTTTTATTTGCACTGCACACAAAATATTACACAGAAAAAAAGGAARCATGATTTAATGTATCACTTTTTACTATACAGTCTATTGAATAAAGGAACAACACAGAAAAAAAMCCTAAAAGAATGTTATCTCTGCAGAGCACCAAAATATTTCCCTATGTGCTGATCAGCTCTTACGTTTATCATTAAGAAATGCTGCAGCATTGACTGAAAGTCTGTAATACACAGGATATCACAAGATCCAGCTTGAATAGTGTGAGAATCTCATCCTACTGCAATTTGCTGGGAAGGGAAGGGAAGGGAAATAAAACTTGGATTTCCGAAAGTCTTTCAACACGGTCCCTCACCAAAAGCTTTTAAGGAAACAAAGCAGCCATGGGTCAAGAGGGAAGGTTCTTGTGTGGATAAATAATTTGGTAAAAGAAAGGAACCAGAGGGTAGAAGTAAATTGTAGTTCTTCATGGTGAAGGGAGATTATGAGAGGAACCCTGCAAGAAAATCTGTAGTAGGACTTGTGCTGTTCAACATGTTTATACATTAAATGGAAGAGGGGTGAGGAATGAAGTTTGCTGATGACAGTAAGTTATTCAGTTAATCAGGATAATAAAGATGATTGTGCAGAATTGCAGGAGACACTTACAAGATTGAGTGGGCAATAAAATGGCAGATGAAATTTGGTGTAGAAAAATATGAAGGTGGGGGAAAAACAATCCTAATTTCGTACATAAAAAGATGGGCTGATTGCTTCCCTCAGCAGCAGAAGCTGTGGGTTATGACAGATAGTTCCATGAAAACTATTCACGCTTGCTATCAGTAAGCAGCCTAAGAGGCAAACCAAATGTTAGGAAATTCCAGGAAAGAAATTGAGAGCAAACTGGACATCATCATCATGCCACTATATGAGTCCATGATTTGCTCATCCCTTGGACACTCCATGCAGTTCTGGTCTTTCCTTCTCAAACAGATGTAGAAAAACTGAAAAAGTTACAGAAGAGGGCAGCAAGGATGATCGAAAGTATGAAACCGCTTCTGTATGAGGAACAATTAGAGGACTAACTAAACAGTCTGAAAAGGAGACAGCCAGGGAGGGGGACTTCACAGAAGTTTATAAAAGCATGAAAAGCATAGAAAGAGGGGATTAAGATCAATTGCTCATTATTTCTTCTGGTAGAGGAATGAGGCACCATCAGGTGAAGGTGGTAGGTGGTGGGCTCAGCAGACATCATGGGAGGTTGTTCCACACTTGGGCGTCCTTGGGCTGTGAATGCCTACTCACAGGACCTTATGGACACTAAAAGTTTACATGGTCTCAAGGGGACACAGGACAAGTTCATGAAAAACAACTTTACCAAAGGTTGGTAAGTGCAAGGAAAGCACATCTGCCACAGGAGGTCCCTGAGCTGCAAATGGCTGGAAGCTGGAAACGTACTTGGCAGCGGTATCATGTGCGTTTGCCATGGTCTTATGCTCTACCCTAGGAGTACATCCAGTTGTGGTCATGGCTGGAGACAAGGCACTGTTTTAAAGAACCTCTCTGCTCTTATGTTTTAAGAAGCGGTTTTAAACTGTTAATAAAAAGCAGAACTTATTTTAGGCCAAAAATAAGTAGTTCCTGATCTGCAGTTTGGAAACAAAAACCTTCAGTGAATAAAATAATATGCTTTTCCCCCCCCTTCCTTTACCCTGGAGCCCAGTGTTGCACCCTTCAACCCACCATTCATTCCTTGTCAGTCCTAGCTGAAAATACTCTGTGGAAACCCCTTGTTTATGTAGAAGCCTTATTTACGTCTGGTGTGTTCTCTGAACAAATTTCCACCACTCTTAGCTATAGCACAATGCAGTGTTATTAGCAACATTAGGTTCTTCAGCAAACACGGGGCTCCTTTGGCCAAAATCACATTTAAACATGAGACTGATTAGGTTTAGGGCCTGTCAAAACTTCCTCACATTTTTACCACTTCTACCCAGCTCAGCTCACAGCACTAGCTGTCCTTGAAAAATGATCAAGCAAAATACAATTGTCAAAAATAATATTAAACATCATTTCATGGGAAAATAAATAACACTATGATTTGAAGTAAAGCCATCAAACATGGTTAGTACTAAAAGGAACCTAAGGCTAACCGTGATGTGGTTACACAAAGGGCTAAGTTGTATTTAACACCATGTTTGAGGTAGCATTTTTTAGCCTGATACATTTCCTTCTCAAAGGCATATTTTGGTCTGATCAATTCCATTGCTGTTAATGATGGTGAGAAGTTTTAGAAAGCATCCCCAGGGTATAGACAATGCTGTTGAATTGCTTTCCTTCTTTCCTGAGTTTTCTTGTGGAAGGCTACAATATAACTCTTTGTCATAAGCAGTTAATTTGCATCTGTTCTTGTTTCTCATCTGTTGTTCTTATTCCACATGCCTGGAACTATCATACTTTGTCCTTGACATAATGGGTTTCAGCGCATGTGTGCAAAGTCACAGAGAGAGGATTATTAGCTTCTAAATTATGACAAGCAAGAGCAGATGAACTCTTAAAGCAAAAGATCTTATTTCCCTGAAACAATACTAGTGCTAAAATGAAATCAAATCAGAGAAGAAATTAAAAAAAATATGGAATATGAGGTATAGACAGAATTGTTTATAATTAGCTTGGGTTTCTTTCTGTATGGACCAGCTGCTCTTTACACTCTTTGTTAAATAGACCCATCATTCCTCTGTGAAAGAATCTTTTAGAAAAACAGCAAAAAAGCCTTCTTTTCAATCACTGTCTCATATACTAGCAGAAGAATATGCGCTAGAGTAGCAGATGAATAMCTGTATGAAGGCAGCAGTCTCAAACAGCAAAACATCGAGGCCCACGGCTTCCAGGCACCTTGCTACGAGTGCAATCCTCTCTCGCATCAGTGCCCCACTCTCTGTGCAAGCTCTGGCTGGGCTTCCACAGGGACATCCACCAGAGTAGTGGACCCAACAACCTTTAAGTGTGAGGTGGATAGCTCACTGCTTAACTCAGTCAGAATATGCCTGTGCATGTCCAAAAGATGGCATTTAAGACTTTTAGGCACTACGAAGTCTAGGTGATTGTGATATGGAGTTAGATGGGGCCTGAGTAAAAACATTCAGGGTCTATATCTAAGCATTGGGCTAAGGTGTCTGCTGAGGCATGGTGGTAACAGCTTGGTGCCAAAATCCCTTTTGTAGCTCTCTGTTCAGGGCACAGAAAAGTAGGAGACTTTTAACCAGGCTTAGGATGAGACCTCCACTTCTTCTGAACCAGTGGAAGATACTTTGTTTGTAAAACAAATGAACACAGAAAGCATGTGAGATAAAAAGAAAAACAACCCAGTATCACATGGGGGACAATATACAATGATTTCACTTTACAGTTCTTTGAAGTATTCACATATGGTTTGTACAGAAAAATGGGCTCATGAAATGGACTCCAAAAGCAAAGACTCAGCACCTGAACAGATGAACTGAGCTACTGATCTTCAAAGTAACTCCAAAGCCACCCTAAAGTCCCTACTTACATTGCTAACCAAAGAGCTTTGCACTAGTGAGCTTCAGCTGCTGAGACCTCCCCCTTTTAAAAAAGTTAGCTTGGCATCAAAGTTCCCTTCATTATCATATGAGGATAAAAAACATTCAAAATTAACAAAATGCCATTTGATAAAGACTATATTCATATTTGTAGTTGCTGGACAGTTTCTATATTTGAAGCCAAATATAGGGAGTGAGTAGCATCTAAATTCTGTGTTCTTGTAGCAGCGGTGTAGTACTAAAACATATTTAAACACTTGGATTGTAAGGTCATGAGTAAGGTCTACAGGACAGGGATATTATGTGACAGACTTGTGACTGGGAACCTGCTTTCAAACCCTACTTGGGCAAAAGAGGTGAAAATAACTGAGCTTCTTTGTGGATGGCTAATGCTCGGGCAACTTGAGACTTTCCTTGTAGCAGTCTCTTAGCACTGCCCACGCAGCAGACATGCGTGTAGTGTGCATTTGTGAGCTGGGGTCGAGCTCCCCTTATGGTCCATGGGGGACTCGGGCTGGAGTCTAGTGCCTGAATAAGGGCACCTGTGGCCTTCGAGATGCCCCGGGGTATCCTGGGTGGCCTCCGGGGACCCCTCCGGAGGGTCTCCTGCAGATCCTGCCTCCTGTCAGCCAACTCTGACCTGTGTGGGTGCCTTGGACAGCCCGGGCTCGCGGTTGGCATGGGACACCTCCCTTGCATGTAGACATCTAAATTTAGGTGTCTTACCCTGGAGCTGGCTCCTGCTCCGAGGAGAGGGTGCAGTTGCACAGACACAGGGATCTAGTGCAGCCTGAGATGTGTCAGGGTGTTGGGGATGGCTGGCCAGCGCTGGTGGACACCACGCGAGCCCTGGGAAACCGGCACACTTTGGGAGCATCTGGAGGCTGCGGAGATGCCCGAGAGCTTCTCAGATGCCACTAGACACCCATGTGTGGGYAACCGAGCTGCTCCCCTAATGACGTACCATTGCACTGGTATTTATTAGCAGTTGCTGGTTAGCTTGGCTGACACAGGACGATGTGTGACAAAAAAGATTACTTTTCTAAATAAAATTTAAAAATATGTTTTTGTTTTTTTCTGTATGACATAGAGCTGTAAGATGTAAGCATTTCCTAGCTAAGCAATATTTGAACAGGGAGGCCCTCTGTAGATGTCCTACAGCCTCCATTCTTTGTTATATTTATCTAAAACTCTACTTTTTTTTCTTCATGCTTTCAGCCCTCTATTTATGAAAGCAACTTCACTGAAAACACTCTGGAGAAAGTATAAATCATTATGGCTTCCTTGAATTTGTTGAAGTTAGGAGAATTTATATTAGGGAACGATTTTGTCCTTTCAGCTCCAGTTGTCATAGATTCGTCCTGCTGTCTCTGCTGCAATACTCCAGAGGTGCTGAACTATATGCTGAAACTTTATCATATAGTTTATTTAGAAGGTTAAGAACTATTTTTTTATTTCACAGGTTTCTGCTGAGAATTTATCAGGTTTAAAGATTTTTGGAAAATAAATTGTATTTTCTCATATYGTGGTATTTTGATTAATTCTGGTGTGAAACAAAAGTCATTGCATGTCTTCCACAGAATACACAGAATATTTATGAAAGAAAGACTTGGAGGGATGTAATGTATATATTGTCTTAGAGTAACTGCACTGAAGTGGAAAAACATTCTTCATGTAGCAGAGGCACTGTAGCCTTTGAGACATCATTTTTTTTGTATGTAAAATACAAGATCACTTTTCCCTTTCAGTATAATGGAATTTTGACAGGAATTATGAAGGACAATTTTTCTCCCAGGTTTTAGTACATCATTGCTAAAGAAATGGAATTTTTTGCTTTTGACAGAGTACAATAGCTAATGCATTACTATGCCAGAAAAAAAACCCCATTAGCTAAGACTGAACAAATCTACAAAAGACATTGTTAACGGAGCTGACAACAGCAGTTAATCTTAATTTTTTTTTGCTGTTAGCAAACAAAAAGATATTTTCCATTTCCCTCTAAAGATGTATCCATGAGATTCATTGTAACACTATAGTAAGTGAACAAGAATGAACTAAAAATGGGATAATATAAACCAAACTGTCTAAAAGGCTTAGAAGAAATCTTCCAGTCGGCTGCTGACAACTTTGTTCTGGGTATGCAGAAGGGTCCCCTTCTGTGCAGGGCTGCCCCTCTCCTCCCCTCGACGCCCACGCAGCCTCCATTAACGTCCATGGGAAGCGTAAGGTCAGGGCAAAGGGAGCCCATGTCCTCATCTGACTGCTTGTTTTACTCCTGGAATTATTCATGCCTTTCCCCTGTGCTGTCCACGCGACCTGCAGCCTCACTTTCTAACAGAAAAGGTGGCCGCTCGGGGAAAGCATCGCCGATGGGAAGTTTATGAGCCATTTACGAATGCGGCAGAGGTCCGCGATGTGCTGGGACTCCCACGCGGCGGGAGGCCGGCAGCTTTTGTGTGACCGCCGCTCTGTACCTGGGAACAATCTTCTTGTTTGTTCAGGGTTTTCTGAAAAATGAAGGTGATGAAGGAGGCTGAAACCCACAGTGTTTCATGCCTGTTTGAGACTCCCACCAGAGGACCAGAATTTTAGCTGCTACCTTTACCTGAGGCTGTATGGGGAAAGTGAAATCARAAACATGCAGAATGGGGAAAAGAAGAAAATTTGCTGCTCCTGTGATACGGATCCATTACACAAAATAGCCGGAGAGGAATCAAAGTCAGTTTCTGTCCAGTGATCAGAAGCACTGGAAGAGGACAGATACAACGGGGTAGCAACTCGCAGCCAACTATGAGTTTAGTGATACTAAAACGTAACTGCACCCTGCTGGAAATACAACACGGCAGCTTCTCGATCCTGCAAAACTCTCACTGCCGCAAAAACGATAAGCAAGAGGTCACTGATTATGAATGGAAGCTGAGAAATATTCCCCCAAGTGCTACTTCGAGATACTGGCAAGAATTTTGTGGGTGGCACTGATTAATGATGTTGCATGCTAGCTCCTGTTGATGGCTTTTCCATTTTTAGCAGCAACGCAATAGGAAAAATCAAAGGATCAGAAGCAGACCTGTTCTTTAAGAAAGCTTTATAAAATTAAAGGTGGGAACATACCAAAAAGTCTCTCATAATCTTCTGTATGCTTTAGAAATGGCTTGTAAGATTATATAGTCTTATGGTAAGGTAGTTTATGAAGGACTGTAGAAGGCAGAAATAGGAGCAAATTCTTCACTGTCTGGTTGTCCATTGTGATGTGTTCATGACAAATTCRGTGAACTGATGGAAAGAACCTCAAAAAATGTTGGCAAAGTCAAATCATTTCATTTTCAAACTGCTTCTCTTTTGGGATAGATGTGTTTAATTTTTTTCCTGGTCAAATGACATGCTTTCTTCAATTTGAAATGAATTTCAGGAAATGCATTTCAGTGAAAAAAACCCACACTGAATATATTATTTTTGAGTTTGACCAGAAAACTGAAAACCCAGTGTTCTGCACAAATTTAGCATGGATGGAAAATGGAAGTTAAAGGCACAGGCCAAAACTGCACTGGCATCAATGTTAGCATCTGTAGTGTAGTCAATTAAGTCAGAAGAGAGGAGAAAAAAGACTGAAAGGAAATCACATTAATTAGATGGTAATTGTCAAATGGGGTTATAATTAAGTGCAAGCAGAGCAAAAGATGTGTACGTGTTTAAAGGCATTTCCAGCAATAAGAGCTGACATCAAAAGCTTAGTTCTGCCTTGGTCAGAAAGTAAAGACTCAGGAAACTCCTTGATAGACCCTCACATAAATCCAAGTGGTGGGGTTGTGGTAATGCATAAGTATTTACATAAAACCTTGCATAAAAATGTCTCTAACATTCTACCTAACAGAAAAAGTCTGATTCTCTCTTTCAAAACACTGTTTTTCTAAACCTTCCTCCACATATAACAAGATAAGTCAGGTCATCACAGGTGATGAAGAAACACAAGGACCGAGCATAGAAGTGCAGGTCCTTTGGCTGAAAAATCTCATCAAGGGTGGRATATAACATTCAAAACAAAATTTGAGCATACTTATAAACGCATTCCTTTTTAAATGGCTAAATGGCTTCAGTCATATTCTGCTATGGCCCTTTTATTCAGCGGAGATTGCAAAAGCTCAAAACAGATTTAAAAATTAAGCAAAATATTTCTCTCCTTTTTGAAACATCTTCCTCACCTTTCTCCCACCATCTGTCCATGCTGAATAATCCTCACTACGCCTCATGGAGACCTGAGGGCGCTCCTGGTTAGTTCAACTTTGACAGTAAATTGCGCGTAAAACTGATGAGCCCCGGTCCAGCGGGGACTGCCTTCACCTTTGAGGCAAGGGTTACTTCCAGGTTACCATGATCTGCATTTTGTGCTTTCTGCTACAAAATCTGTGGACGTTTTTCTAAGTTTCAGCCATCACAGATGGCGATGTACATTTTTATTAGCCTGTATATGTCTAACTATTTTTTAAATCCTGCACTCAACCCCAATAACATCTTGTGGCAGGGAGAGCTGCAGATTAATCATACATTGCATGAAACTATTCCCTTTCAGCATTTAAAAAAAATTTGCCTCTTTATCTTCTTTGAATGTCTTTTTGTTTCTAGAGAAAGCACAGATTTTAGTACCTAATTTACCTTCTCTACAGTGTTTATTGTTAACATATCTTTCATGCCCTTCCCTGTTTCACTCTTCTCTGAATGAAAAATTCCTAATTTTTCAGTCCTTCCTAACAGGCAGCTGATAGACTGCTTTTCATATGCGCTTTTCCACTTCTGCTCCATCTTTTAAAGACAGAACTAAGGTGGTCAACGCCAAATTTCAGAAGATGCTGCAACTTCAAAAATACATTTGTATTAAAACTGCCCTGTTATTTTTGGGTCTGACCCGAAAGCTGATTGACTAAATGGAAAACTGGCCCTGAGTGTTGTGTTTTGGGTGAGGACAGCCTTGTGCCAGTCAGTTTTCAGTCTCCTATACTGAAAAGCTGGTGAGGGGAACAGTGGTACACTTGTAGAATCCCTAAACTCTTCCATTCTGTTGGATTTTATTTGATTTAAACCTTATCATCGGCTTTGTTTACTTGAAATGAGACTGGAGAAATGTAATGCCAGACAAACATATCCTCTTTGTCTCCTCCAAGGATATAACAATGAAAACTACACGAGGTTTATAGGAGGAGAAGACCAAACGGCCCCTCGGGGCTACGCGTTTGAAACAGCGACTGCGGTAAGTAACTGTTGTAGAGTCTAAGCTGCTGCTCGTTCTAGCAGTTGTACCTCTTCCAGTGTGAAAAGCAAAAGTTATACAAGTGATTTTATTGGCAGCTTCAAGAAATAAGATAATGACAGAACATACACAAGAGATGGCAGGAGTCTGTAGGGACAGCTYACCTGGATGAAATAACGAAGAAAAGAGGAAAGAAAAAGCAAAAGAAGCTAAATCACTGTTAGTTCCAGTTAGGGGAGCTAATTAAACAGACCAGGGTGAAGTTCGGAGCAGCAATGTCTTGGGTGTCTGGTAGTGCTGACTGTTAACCGGGGACATGCCAGCCCTCAGGAACCCCAGACCCTGGAGGCAAGAGAGAAAGTCTGGAGRAAGGAAGACTTTCCCTTGGTCAAGGAGGATTGGCTTAGAGATCATTTAAGCAAACTTGACACCCACAAATCCATGGGCCCTGATGGGATGCACCCATGAGTGCTGAGGGAGCTGGCGGATGTTATTGCTAAGCCACTCTCCATCATCTTTGAAAGGTCATGGAGAACAGGAGAGGTGCCTGAAGACTGGAAGAAAG